>NC_142923.1:16827692-17135480 GCF_054131065.1 Drosophila arizonae | reverse complement strand
TCTGTTGAAAAGTTGTTCCGAGAGGACGTGCATTAGTCTAAAAGTTCAGTTTCTGGAAAGTGTCAGATAGTGTGTGAGCAGCTCTTGCCAACAAAAGAGGTGTGTGTTTGTATGTGTCTATAGTAAAAAGAAAGTTATAGAAGAAAAGAATTAAAATCATTCGAAATGGTTGCGTATTATGATGAATTCGATAATGTTGAGCAGCCGAAAACATTAACGTATTGGGTGCGAAATTTTCGCATGAAACGCATGCAAATGCGTCGTAAATTGCGTGGCTCAGGCAGTTTACGCGTGAACGCCATTTTGTCGACGGCTCTCTTCAGCGCAGAGCATGAGCTGCGCAGAAAGCAGCAGGAACGATTCAGTCGTTGGCTCGACGTCCAAACGAAATTTATTCCCAACGGCAACAAAACCCACAATCAAAATAACAACTGCAACGATAAATTTCATCATGCGTGTGACGTCACAGAGGAAACGGAGACGGAAGAATTCGAACGTCGCAATGTCGAAAATAATTTGTGGCAAAGCGAACTGAGTGGCCTCGACAGATTTTTGAGCAGTTTAAGCAGCAGCAACAAAAACAACAATAGCCAATGCGCCATTGCAGTGAGCAGTTAGTTAAAAAGAGACAAACATATATACTTGGATATATGTACATAAGAGAAATGTGTTTTAGCTCAAAAATTCGTCATGCTTACCTTGTTTATTAATTTCGTTGATATATTTGTTAAATTAGTTTTATTACGAAAGAAATTTCTCATTTGCAGTTGCAATACGTGTGCAAACCTGTTATACATACATAGATTGTAATGAAAAAATGTGAAGGCTGTGAAGAAGAGTGTGATATGATGAGGACGAGCAAATGGCCTTCGTGACAGAGCGAGTGGTATGAGTCATGAGCAACTGCTGTCAATCAACGCTCACCTGAAGCCTTTGGTCCGGAATTCACACTCGGTTTGTAAATTTATCTAATCAATTTAGTTTTAATTTAGTAATATTGTTTCTGAAACTAGCTAATATGTTCATAGTAAGCGACAAGAGAAAACGTTTTTAGTGGCTTGTGTAGCTGAGGGTTGCTTCGCACAAAGACGACACATACATACACACATACGCAGGTACGTACAATGGCGACGCCATTTTGAAATGTGTCTGTATACTCAAATGCATAAGTGTACAAACATGCGCTGCTGCGTATGTATGTATGTGTGAATACAGACAAGGTTTTTGTTTTACGGAACAGCCTTCTTTATGTGTCTACGGATGTGTGTGTATATACATGCATATGTTCAAAGTATGTGTATTAGTAGGAAGATGGAAGATTGATTAACAAAAGCCAGGAGGGAAAAAGAAAGCGATTAAACTCAAGGGAGGAGCGGTCGATTATAAGGGAAATTAAGGTTGATCCCTTTAAAACCGCAAAGGAACTAAGGATGTCATTAAAAACAAACTTTGGAAAGGATGTGTGTGATAACACAGTGCGCAATACTTTGCATCGGTATGATTTGCATGGCCGAGTTGCCCAAAAAAAGCCTTATATTAGCCCTAAGAACAAAGCGTTTAGGGTAAAATTCGCGAAAGAGTACTTGCTAAAAACGGATGACTTTTGGAATCATGTTAGTTGGTTGTATATCATATTAAATACCTTTCTTTTTTTGCTAATTATCTTATTTAAAGGTGTTGTTTACTGATGAAAGTAAATTTAATTTGCATGGGTCCGATGGTAAGGTGTATGTGTGGCGTAAACCAAATACTGAGTTTGAGCCCAAGAACACAATAGGCACTGTTAAGCATGGAGGAGGTTCAGTCATGGTTTGGGGCTGTATGTCGAGTGCGGGAGTTGGCCATTTGCACTTTATCGATGGCATACTCGATAAATTTGGCTACCTTGATATTTTGAAAAAAAATGTTAAGCAGAGTGCGGAGAAATTGGGGATACTTGAAGACTTTGCTTTCTATCAAGACAACGACCCCAAGCACACTTCAATGCTAGCTAGGCTCTGGCTAATCCATAATTGTCCCAAATTGATCCAAACGCCTGCCCAGAGCCCGGATATAAACGTAATAGAAAATCTGTGGGAAATTTTGGCGAGGAAAGTTTACCAAAACCGGTATAACAATCTGGACCAATTGAAAATGGGATTACTTGCAGCTTGGGACTCCATAGAGCCAGAGATCTGCAAAAAGTTGGTCAAATCAGTTCCCAATCGCTTGCAGGCTGTTGTCGCAAACAAAGGTTTTGCAACAAAATATTAAATATTAAGTTTTTCTCTTATTTTTTATTAAAGTTTTCTTTTGTCCGATTTGGCAACATGCATTGCCTTTGTTTTTGATTTCTCTTTCGTGCATAGGCAAACCTTAGGTAGACTTGTATACTATTTATATTTTTTCTATCAGTGCGTCCGCTTCTATGAAATAGTTTTGAGTCAGAAAGATAGTGATTCATATTGAATCGGAGAATAACATGATAATAGATAGCTTAGGTTTAAATCTGTCAAAATACTGTCGTCGTTAGCTTTTGTGCTAAAAATGTATATAGAACAAATACTTGGAACTGATAAATGTATGTAAGATAAATAAAATTAAACTTGTATGTAATTTTGAAATCAGTGTTGCCTTTATTTTTACATGTCTAAGTCTCTCACTCTCCCTGTCATTTGTCGTAAACATATTCGTCTATAACTGATTTTGTTTTACAGTTTTCCTGCTCCTCGAAACGTTAATGGCAACGATGAGGAGGAACGGAACACTTGACAAACAGCAAGAGCAACCACATCAAAACAGAAAACATTAAATCGATGGGCAATGAAATCGATACCTACCTACCAACCTGCATCATCAATCAATCCGATCGATAATCGTCTGCTTGATTTTCGTTTTAATCACTGAGTGAGTCTTCACGTCTGTCCGTCTTCTACATCCACAATGGCAGCCAGTTGCACACCAGCCGATCCTACACAGTTGGCCGAAACAGCAAACTAGCAGCGGCAGCAGCAGCAGCAAACACCACCGAGTCTCCCTTACCCAAAATGCCAGATGCAGCTGACAGATAAATGGGGACAAGGCGGAATTGCGCGCGGCAGCAGCAGCTTGAGCTCAACAGCAAACACGTGTGTGTGCCTTATGCTTCCTGGTCGGTTACCACCATCACAACAATCACTACCTACTATACATAAAGCGGTTAGCAGTTGCTGACGGCACCTACTACCACCACCAATCCACACAGATATCTCTGCATACACGCGGTATTCGTATATCAGCTGCGAACGCAAAACAATTACTTTTTAAAACAGATTTACAGCAAAAGGAAATCATAGAATGGAATCTCTTCGTCTTCGTCGTGTTGTCGTCGTCGTCGTTGTCATTATCTGCAGCTTCAGCAACTTCTCAGCATCCTCGTATTCTACTTATCACTTCATTTCTTCACTTGAATTTGGTGGCACGTAAGCCGTATCGAATTTTTCTTCTTGATTAACTCTTGAATTGCAGTTAAGAAATACTATGAAATTCAATGAACTCTCATATCCACACACTCCATGAAGAGTGAGGGGCTGCACACTTATCTACAGATTGATAGAGGAATCGGCGGAGTTGGCGAACTATCGTATCGTAATATAGGAAGAAGTTTGATATTTGTTTGTCACTATCGCTATGTTTAGCATAAATACGTGGGCTTCAATTTTTTTGTAGCGATGCATCACAGTTGAACAGTGCCTGTGAGCATCTGGTTTCATCAATGGAAAGTCGCATCCATTCCTAGTCTGGTCTGACAGTATAAGATCAAGCAGCTTTAAGCGCCCGCCCTGTGGACACCTCTAAAACTTAGGACACAAAACATTTCTTGTTTATACATATATTTTTTAGCGACGTGACGCAGTTGAACGGTGCCTGCGTGCGTCTGCAAGGATATGACCATGAGCAAGCAAAACACAGACTAAGCCATCTTTTCTGTCAACTCAAGTTGCACGTTTAGAAGTACGCCAGGATTACAAGTCGAGATAAAGAGCTGGCCAAAAACGCGTAACGTGTTTCTTATTACCTAACAAGAAAAAATGTTGCGTTTGTTTCTCTTTTAGCAAGTTGGGCCAATGGTCTGTTCGTTAAGAGCTGAAACCGAGAAACTAATTTATGAACGTTGATGGATGATCATAAACATAATCATAATATCCTGGATAGCGTAATTTTTACTATTTCTACTCTTAATTTGGCTCTTGTAGCCAGCACAACTGTTTCGTAAACGTGTTTATATGATTTCCAGCCAGGCGGCAAACTGAAAATCTAAACGACCGTGAGGTGGACTTATTGTCTTGGACAATGGTCGGAGGAATGAACCTACAGTGGCTCCAACGCCAAATCGGACAAGACTATTTATTTATTTCAATAAGTATTTTCTTTAGCAGTAAGTTAAATTTTTACCGTTTTCACATTTTTTCTCAACTCTATTATGTATTAGCCCCCTAAAACAAAAAAAAAAATTTTTAATTTCAAATGGCAACATTTTTTTTATTTTAAAAAACTAACAACAAGTCCGATTTTGAGCTTCAACGCCAAATCGGACAAAAGAAAACTTTAATAAAAAATAAGAGAAAAACTTAATATTTAATATTTTGTTGCAAAACCTTTGTTTGCGACAACAGCCTGCAAGCGATTGGGAACTGATTTGACCAACTTTTTGCAGATCTCTGGCTCTATGGAGTCCCAAGCTGCAAGTAATCCCATTTTCAATTGGTCCAGATTGTTATACCGGTTTTGGTAAACTTTCCTCGCCAAAATTTCCCACAGATTTTCTATTACGTTTATATCCGGGCTCTGGGCAGGCGTTTGGATCAATTTGGGACAATTATGGATTAGCCAGAGCCTAGCTAGCATTGAAGTGTGCTTGGGGTCGTTGTCTTGATAGAAAGCAAAGTCTTCAAGTATCCCCAATTTCTCCGCACTCTGCTTAACATTTTTTTTCAAAATATCAAGGTAGCCAAATTTATCGAGTATGCCATCGATAAAGTGCAAATGGCCAACTCCCGCACTCGACATACAGCCCCAAACCATGACTGAACCTCCTCCATGCTTAACAGTGCCTATTGTGTTCTTGGGCTCAAACTCAGTATTTGGTTTACGCCACACATACACCTTACCATCGGACCCATGCAAATTAAATTTACTTTCATCAGTAAACAACACCTTTAAATAAGATAATTAGCAAAAAAAGAAAGGTATTTAATATGATATACAACCAACTAACATGATTCCAAAAGTCATCCGTTTTTAGCAAGTACTCTTTCGCGAATTTTACCCTAAACGCTTTGTTCTTAGGGCTAATATAAGGCTTTTTTTGGGCAACTCGGCCATGCAAATCATACCGATGCAAAGTATTGCGCACTGTGTTATCACACACATCCTTTCCAAAGTTTGTTTTTAATGACATCCTTAGTTCCTTTGCGGTTTTAAAGGGATCAACCTTAATTTCCCTTATAATCGACCGCTCCTCCCTTGAGTTTAATCGCTTTCTTTTTCCCTCCTGGCTTTTGTTAATCAATCTTCCATCTTCCCGAAACCTTTTTATGATATCATGGACGGTAGATTTGCTTCTTCCGACCAGCTCTGCTATTTCTCTAACAGTTTTGCCATCAAAATGCAGTTTTAATATTATTTGGCGTGCCTCAACACCAGTTTGCTTCCCACGTGGAGCCATTTCGCAAAAATAATTTGTGTTACTGTACGCCTATGAGCTTGAGAACATAACGAAACGCAATAAGCAAAACAAAAACGAAAATCTCCGCCAAATAACGGATATTTTTCTTGCAGTTTTCTTTTGTCCGATTTGGCGTTGAAGCTCAAAATCGGACTTGTTGTTAGTTTTTTAAAATAAAAAAAATGTTGCCATTTGAAATTAAAAAATTTTTTTTTTGTTTTAGGGGGCTAATACATAATAGATTTGAGAAAAAATGTGAAAACGGTAAAAAGTTAACTTACTGCTAAAGAAAATACTTATTGAAATAAATAAATAGTCTTGTCCGATTTGGCGTTGGAACCACTGTATATCAATATAGCAGAAAGACGAAAGAATCGAGCGTAAATTTTGAGATTTTGCCAAACAAAAAACATTTCTTTTTGTATTTTATAGCAATATGACGCAGTTGAACGGTGCCTGCGCATATTGGAAGTTGTAAATCCCCACAAATAGGGTAATACTTCTTGTAGCTCAAGCGAGGAAACGTCATCTAAAGGATTTTCATGTAAATTATGCGATTTCCTTTGTGCAAAATTCTTGCTTTTTGTATCTTGTAGCTAAGAACCGCAGTTGAATGTGCCTGCGCATATCTGTCGGTAGCTTTCCAAGTGATAGAGGATAAAGATGCCATGTCGGCGAGGAAGTGAAGACTTTGTTATTGACCTGGGGTCATCCCCTTAAGACATCAGCAACGATAAAGGATTTGTCACAGAAGTTTACTTTCTCTCTACTTTTACCTACAGCTTTCTTTCTAAGCATGTCATGTATTAATTACAGTGACGTTTCTTGGTTGCTACCCTCCTGGAAAAATCGCAAAGAAACCCGAATACCTATAGCAATATTCCTTGAGGCAATGAGAATGAAAAGCCAACTTGCAAGCAATATACACCTCCTCGAGAGTTGACCAACATCATTCCGGTTGATTTATTAAGGTCAGCCCGATACTGAATACGCCTTGAATTGCTTAAATATGTCTTACAGCCTAAGAGAAAAGACGATCTTGAAGTACTTGCAAACTAATACGTCCATAAAAGCCATCATCGCATATTACCATCTTTAGATCGAGGATAGGCCTTCCTGCTTTAGTCACTTGGAACTCAATTGACGACGTGAGAAATTTGTTCGCTTACCATTTTTGCTTTGCACTTTCACTTTTGCAGCGATTTGTGAGGCAGTTGAATGTGCTTAATACTACTGCAAATTCCGTTTTGGGAACGCTCCGGAGGTACAATATGTACACACGAATTCTATATATTTTCCAACTCTACTAGCTCTCACACAACAAAATCGTTAAAGGGAATCAAAAACGATACATCAAGTTCATCCAGCTAGGTACAGTCTTCAAACAATGCCAGCACCACAACAACAAAATGTATAACAACTGATCCCAGCTGCCTTTTGATGGCCAATGCGAGTCGAGAGTCGAGTCCAGCCAAATAGCCTGCTGAATCACAGATACAAATACAGATCCAAGTAGATCGTTTTGTACTTCGTACAATTTAACGTTTTTACATTACAGAAACGTAAGCTGCACGATATTGGGCAACGACGATAGTCGTCTACTGGCTAATGGCTAGTTGGTAGTTGATGCACTCCAGCTCCTACGTACTAACGACCCGACCACTTGAACACAAGAAGCAGCCTCTGTTCCCCTATTAAGGAGGTATCGCAGCCTAGCTCGGCCAAGACGAGGCTGGGTCAGCTCTCAGTCCAGCACGTAATGCATTGCACCGCATAGAAATATGCGCTCGGTCCGCGCTAAAGGGAAACAAATGCGTTTGGACCGAGACCCGCCACACCACACAATCACCAGCACTCGCTTAAGAGGCGAGCTGATGTGTTGTCGTTGTTATCGGGCAGCTGCCTGCAAGTACGCTACCGGCACTCAAGCATCGTCGTCGTCGTCTTCATGGTCGCCGTCGCCTCGTTCTCGCTTTCAGCATTTTGTGCGCCCTGCAAGCCAAGTGTATGTATATTGGTAGTATATAGTAGAAGCAGCTATGAAGCCCTAACGATCCAACCTGAGGAATTCGTGCTCGTGGCTTATCGCAAATGGGAATCAAATGCGACTAGTGTTCCAAGCATCAGATCAAATCCTGTGCAGCAGCAGTCGCGACAGATGGCAGCGATCAAGAGATCGAAGAACCGGCCAGCCGGCGGTGGTGGTATTCAACTGGTTCTATAATCTGTTGTGTAACTTATCCGCTCACTCCCATTTCTTAGGTCGCACATATTTTTAACAGAATATAACCCCCCGGTAATCAATCAAATCCATCGCAAAGGGAATCAAATGCGATTAGTGTTCGATGACGAAGAAGCTAGCTAGTTGAATCAGCTCTACGCTACGCTTCGATTTGCCAGTTGAGCGCTTAACTCCTGGTGCACCGTTCAACATTCCGCAAATGGGAAACAATTGCGAGGTGGTACTGCAGCAACGCACACACACACAGACACACTCACGCACACACATGCGGGATTTCCTGTATTGTGGCGGCCCAAAAACGAGCATCCGAATCCTCAAGATGAAGAGCGCACCATACAGCGAGCGACTGATCGAGCAAGCAGGCAGGCAGGGAATCGATGCCAGCATCAATTTGAATAGCTGATCCCTGTCCATTTTGTTGTTGTTGTTGTTGGTGTGTACTTGTTTTTTCAGATAACTACTCTTCCAACCTGGTCGACTGTCAGTCTGTCCAGCCAGCACACGTCAAGTTGTTCTCGAAGGGAATCCATGAGACACGCGCTACATTTATATTCTGTATCTTGTTTTTTTTTTTTATGTTTTTTTTTTTTTTCCTTTTTTTATCTCAGTTTATGTATTTTAGATCATACGATGAAGTATGTATCCTTCCATGATGAGGTACTGTGAAAAATGAAATTCTTCTGGTCTATAGCCATTGTCAACTATATTAATGTATATTGTACAGCCATGCAAATGAGCTATCACATGTTACTTGTTAAAAATTGTATAAGTTTTCGATACTGGTATTGTAAGATTGAATTGTATTTGTATTATTGTAAAACTGTGACATGTACATATTAGTATGGCTTAAGAAACGTGGCAGGGACGACTCGTTCGTAGATGAATTCGACAGACGAGGATCCCTGATGATGGCCTACTACCCGCCCGTAATGAGAGAGAGTGAAGGAGCGACTTGAATGAAACAACTTCATTTCTCTACGGGCCTACCCATACCTTTGTCGTCTATTAATCTTCAGGGCCTTTTGCTGAGAGGGTACGGGATGGGACGACACAATCAACCGTTCAAGTTTGGCTGGCAGAGATTGCTACAACTGGGCAATCTATTGATTATAACCTGATCGACAAAATTCAACCATCCACCACCCCATGTGCTGAGATTGAATCTCATCCGAGCTTGGTTGTTTTTCTAAGTCGACTCAGATGTCGTCGCAGCGCTTTTAATCGACATTTTCTTGTTGACGAGCTGGAGCGGCAAGGGTCCTTTTAAATCATCTTACGGCATTGACGGCTTATCACTATACAAACACATCTGCACGTACCTCTGGAGGTCTTCGTTAGGAATAAATATCGAACTAGTTTGGGAACATTTTCATCTTTGTCACAACTGCATCCAGTCCGAGGCAAATAGGCAGAACTCAACCGATTTGCAAGCCACAATTCTACTACTACTATTGCGAAAAGAAATCATCATTTTCATCGACACGACCGCCTGCACAATCACCTTTCTCTTCGTACGATGGCTAGCATATAAACGCGTAGGACACTTTTTGAATCCCTGTTTGGACAACTGCAACTTCAGCCTTAAGAAATATTGCTTCGCATCTATAACACACACACATTTCCCTGCATTAGGGCTCGCTGGCAGCGATAGGAACTTACTCTGGTCATTTTATTCTGGTACTCTGCTAATTTCTTCTACTACTCTACTACTATGACTGATGAGATGAGGCCGTTTATTTTTGACGTTTTCTGAGAACGCATCGTTTCGGGCAATTAGAATTTTTTTTTGAGCATTGAGAATATACTTTCTGAAATTTTGGAACAACATTTGAGCTACATTATGACGGCAGCGTGGGACTTAAGCTTTGACTGCGGCGTGGGATACCAATAGAACTGACGGCGGCGAGGGATTCGCAAGTTTTCGGCGTGGGACTTTTAGGGATTTGGTTAGGCGAGGGCGCTAGGTACAACACTTCTCTAGGATTGATGGGAGGGACGCCGAATTGGTGAATTGACTGCGGCGAGGGACTTTGCGGAGGACTTCGTGGGATTTGCGAACTGACTGCGGCGAGGGAGTCTCGAGCGGGGACGGCTGCGTGGGAGGTCCTGACTGCGGCGAGGGATTACCTGACGGCGGCGAGGGAGTTGCGCGACTGCGGCGTGGGAGCTTCGGACGGCGGCGTGGGATTATTTTGAAATTGTACTACATCGGGCTTTGTTTTTCTTTATGATCATCGTCGGTATTCCCCTAGCACCTAAGAACATGATACAAATTATACGTTCAAAGCTGATATACTTCCATAATTAGCTATGCTCTACCTGTATACCTACAACTGTCATCTATATAGAAGGACTGAACGACTTAGTGCTTAATTAAACATCAATAACCTGCACCCCTTGACCTAATAACCCCATGAGTGGAGCCAATCATCATATCAACATATACTGTATTATAAAAACGTTCCTGGAATACCGGAAAGCTATTTAACACGATGATCCAGATAATCTAATGTCAATTAAAATCGGATTATCTGCACAATAAATATTGTTTGAAAAAATGAAAAGAAATTTCGAATTTGAACTTTATTAATTCCGACAGTCCAAACCCCTATATATGGAAAACAAAAACAGATGATCTGCAAAATAAATGTTTGAAAAAAAAAATCTTGATTGTTCTCATTTAATATGTTGCTTTACTTCAATATTGGAATATACAGAATTTTACCAGAACTTGAAAAGCCTGGCGTATGGATAAGTGCTATTGGCTTGAGCACTTTTGGTATAGTTAAAATTTCCATGCGTAGTACTGTTTGGGTAGTACGGCTGAGCATTAATTCCATAGGGTTGGATTGGAGTACCAGAGCCGAAAAGAATGCTACTGAATCCTATGTTTGGTTGTTGAACTGCTCCTTGGTAAGGTGCTGCAAATTGCGGACTGCTCTGCACGGGCTGTATAACTCGACTTCCATTGAATGCTCCGTAATAAGGCCTAGTGTTATTATATCTATTCCATACTGGCTTTGTAATCGTTACATTCGCACGTCGTACGAATGAATTTGTCCCAATGTTAAAAAATGCAATCAGCAATACTGTATAGATGACAAATTCGAGATGTTAAAGAGGAACGGAAGCTGCGCACAAATATTGTATAAAGAAAATAAGCTGACCTATGCTTAAAAGTAGCTGATAAGACTTTAACATCTTGATAAGATATTTCGAAGGTTCCGCAACCGTGTGTGCTATACTCTTCGGGGCTTAAAATGGAACTGAAGACGGCAATGCTGACAACCTGTATGTCATCAGCTTTCCACTTCTAGTATACCCTGCATGCAAAAATTTTGTCCTGAATGGGTATTTCTATAAAGGTAAGGCCGTGCGAGGCACTGCAGCTTCAATTGGGAAAGCAATGATTTTCAAATGTTGAAAATTTACTCCCATTCCATTTTTGATTCAAAATGGTTTCTTTTACAACATTAAAAAATACAGTTTGACAAAAATATTAAAAATAGTAGTGTTTTTATGAATTAAAAAAAAAAAGAAACTTAATGCATTTGTACTTTAGTACAGGGTATTATAATATAGTATAATAATTTAAACAGCCTCACCAGCTGTTTTTGTACATACATTAATATTCAGAAAATCTTATCAAAATCACGATTGCTTACATGTTTATACAGATCATTCATTCTTGAGAATTCTCGACACATGTTTGCTATAAAATATTCCCTGTTCATAATCTACAGTGGGGTAGTTCGGGCGTGCAGTCTTAAAAGTATATGATGTTTCCATAATATGAGTCGTTTACGCATATCTATTACGCATATATTGTAACATATTAACAGGGTATAGTGCAGACGGGGGATGCCGATTAAAAGGTGCTTAAATGTTTATACAGGTTTTTACATTTCATTGTTTAAGCATAAAGTCTGGATAACCGACGTCATCCGCGTTGCATGGGAAACAGACCCTCGCAGCTACCGCGACGCACAATTCGTATATCTGTGAATAATAAAAACTGAGTCAGTCAATGGAAATCTTTGCGTTATTAATGCTCTATTAGCTCTACTCACCGGCACCGCAAAAGCGAGCGCAGTTGAATTTTTGTTCATTGAGATACAGTTGCCTGTTGCTGGCGCAAATCGGATTATACTCCGGCGTGGTTGGACAACGGCCAAAGCAATCGATGAATGCTTGGGTGGGCGGCGCAGCGTTTGTGCTAAATGGTGTCATCGTGCCCACTACTGGCGAATTGTTGACCAGCACAAAGTCGCCAGTCGAACGGACCGTTGGCCTTGTAGTCATCAATGGAGAACCTGTCGTTGCCGCGAATATGAGGAAATCTTGGCTGGCCACCAAGTCTGCAGTGATAAGAGCCCAAATCGCAAACAGCCAAAATTGCAGATAGTTAGACATTTCCGTACAAGTAGACCCGTGAGAAGTTGCATTTGAACTAAAACCCCAGCTAGGTAACCTACACTCAGCTCTACTACTACTAAGGTTGAAAAACAGAAATGATTTCATAAAACTGGTTTTCGCAATGAATGACTTACTAGTAAATCCAGTTCGATGCTTATGTGTGTATCACGTTGCCACAGAAATCTTAAGTGGGATGTCCCCAAGATACTTAAGAGTTAAACGTTTTTTTAAATATCAATATCAGGTTCAAGTTTTAATAAAACTATAAGATTTGGGAAATTTCCCCTATCTCAATGCTATTCCTAAGAGATTGGATGCGCTCAGATCGGATTTAATCCAGGAAAGTCTTTATCACATTTGAGTTAAGTATATTGAGATCATGTTTGCTGATGAAAGGAATTATATTTGTATATGCCGTAAGCGATTGTTAATTTAGATTACATTTTCGGTTAAAATAATCTTTGTCAACCTATAATAATGGCATTGTATGGGGCAGCAGTGATACGAGGCCCCGGCATAGAGATTGTAGGCGATATATACTGCATGGACCGTTCTAACTTTTGATAAGGAGCTGTTTTAAATCCAATAAATGCTGGAAAGAATAAGTCACATTAAGCACTAGAAAAGAAGATCTGCTGGAAACTTACAATTTGAAGTCTGAGGCATTTTATTTACGGCTTTCGATTCAGATTCTTCAGATTGTAGATTCTTATTTACAGCTCGTTGCAGACACTTGGTCAAATGGATGCCATGCCTAGGTCGCCCACAGCGACAAATGTCCAGTAAATTCTTTTGCATTTCAGCTGAAATAAAATGCGATTGAGCCTTGTTGTCGGGTGCTATAATATAAATTTATTAATAATTATAATTTATGTTAGAAATGAAGAATACCAACCTGGTAGTTGAAGCTTCTCCATTAGCATCTTATCCAGTTCATCTTGGTGATAAAACTTATTATTTGAACGGGATGTAATTCCATTCCAGATGAGTGGAAAGCTTCTACGCGCCTTGTGCTCTAAGCGTACAGATTCTTTGCTACAAAATATAGGAAAATTCTTTAATTATTTGAGTTAGAGTTATGTAAGTTTTAATTTATATATTTAAATCATACATTCTTCCAACTAGTTTAGTGGGATCCATTTTCAATTGAATATGAAATGTGCACTATTTGGTTCTTTATATTAAAGGCAGTTATTATAATAAAACAATAGTCAAAACCTAAATTTTCTACACACAATTATTTTCCGTATCAATATTTGGTTTCTATGCAAACGTTGTTATGCTTTCATCAAGACACAATACCTACCCTGTGTGTAGCTAGCAACGAGTGGGTCATGAGCTAATATGATACATTACATTCAGCTAAACCACAATTCTATTTATTTATAATACCTAAAATATTTTCGTTAATTATTGAGTTTATTAAAGCTTTCTTATATGATATAAACATGTGTATATATAGTAATCATATACATAATGCTTATATTTACGTTATACACAAAAGCTATACAATATTATTGGTTCAACATACAACAAATTTTCAATGTAAGCTTCAAACGCTTAATTCTCTCTTCTTTGAGATTTTGGCAGACTATTGCCAGTAATTGTAAAAAACATTGTTCCGATTATATAAATTCGAAAGCAAACAGAGATTTATATATGCGGCACCTGTGATAAATATATACATATTATTTAGATAGTTTAACTATAAGTAAAATACAATAGCTATTATCTTCAATTTTTAGAATTCATTTTAAGTAGAATTTTCAGTAAATTTATCGAATGTAGTTGGTACATTGTTGAGTAAACAATTTAGAAATAGTTTATAGTTTCTTAAAAAATTAATATGCATAGCGCTTTAGCAAATTTAATAATTACAGATTGATGATCCTAAATATATTTACTTACTGATTACTTGGATGGCCAGATGCAATATAGGATCGACAGAAGACACGACAAAGAGATAGGAGTCAAATACATTTACACTTTTGCTTATAAGCTAGACAACATTCACATTACTCTAAGATATTATCATATTATTAATTAGGTATAATAACAGTGCCAATATGAATATTTAACGAGTCTGGATTAAATAACAGGTGCTAATAGGTACAATATTAATTTTCTGCATTCTTTTTGTTCATATACTCTGAATGATAATGTATTTATATATAAATGAATATAGATTATTAATTTGCATATATATATTTGAATATATTTTCATTCAAATGTGTACATATAAAATTAAAATATTTCTTTTCAACAGTCCATAGGTTTGGTGTATCATATTAGCATATTGCTGATCAATCCAATCGATTTTGTTACAGAAACCATTCTCACAATATGCCATTCGTATAATATTGATATCCATCATACAGTTTAGTTGAGAGACTTTTCAGCGAGTCTTGCACAAGCTGCTCCACCTTGCGTTCCATTTCCTGTTCAGTTAAATTCATATGAAAGCGTTTGCGGAGATTCTGTACGGTACCGGAACAGCCGTTCTTAAAGCAGGGCAAATGCGCATCTACAAGAACAAAATATAATTTGATGTTTCTATGGAGCGCTATTTACTTACTGCTTCGCATGATTTCCACCAAGTTTATAATGCGATCCATGTGCTTGCGCACAGACATCATGCCTACGAGCAGCAAGCGATTGAACTCTCGCCAATGCTCGGAGTCTGTGCCGCCCATTACATCCACAAATTCATGAGTCAGCTTAAAAGGCGACTGCTCAAAACCTAATATAAAATAAATATTAAGAACTTAGTGTTTACTCTATAGATACTTCAAATTTAAATAATTACCCAAGTTCTTGGGGGATATGCTTAGAATAAAACCGAAGTCTATGTGTATTATATGGCCATCAGAATGTAAGAGTATGTTACCATTATGTCTGTGAATAGACAACAGAGGAGTCAATTGGGTCATCTTTAACAAAAATATCATTTATCTTACCTATCTTTAACCTGCAGCAGATAAGATATCAGACAATATGCCGCACAACTTTGAACAAAATTCTTTTGGGCTTGACAAAATCTTTCGCCTGTTGCTGCTCCATATTCGCCAATAAAATAGTCCCGCAATGATTTGTTCGAGTTCTTTTTGATTTGATGCAATGAAACCGTGTTCAAAATGGGCTCAATCAAACCACTGTCATTCGATAGACATATTATTTTATACGGCCGCACCCACAGATCCACGTTTTCCTCCAGCCAAATGATTTTAAACATCTATAAAGTGATTTATAAGTAGTAAGTCGTTCGAAGCTAATGCATAAATTTAATAATGACCTGCAATAGCTGTGTGGCCATCAGTTCTTGCCGCAAGTCATCGCCACACTTCACGATGGCGGATAAAAGACGCCAATTTGATAAATGACCATAGGGCGAGGACTCGCGTATGAGCTTCTCCTTCTCATGCCAGGGCTCCTAGAAATCAATCAGATTACAGACTGCAACTACTTTAAGAGTTTGGATTGTGAGCTAACCTTCAGGGCAGCTGCAGATGGATCCTCGGGATCATTGCTGAACGGCTTCGTGTTCTCGCAACTCAAATTTTTACAGTGCCGAGTGCGAACATCGCCAATGTTAAACACAACTGGCGGACCTATAAGTTGAAAGTTATTTTCTGCTTGACCGAAATTTTTAGATTGAACGATTCACCTTGGTCCCTCGAGTCGCACGAATCTAATGACATCTGCGAAATGGAGTCACGTTCGCTGATTTTGC
The DNA here is from genome assembly GCF_054131065.1 of Drosophila arizonae. NCBI lineage: Eukaryota > Metazoa > Arthropoda > Insecta > Diptera > Drosophilidae > Drosophila > Drosophila arizonae. Next base: position 17,119,406 of record NC_142923.1, on the reverse strand, counting down.
GCATGTTCAAGTATTGCGCCGTGATGTCATCATCTTCCTGGGACCAGGCATCATCTGAATTCAGCTGCAGTCCACCCAGGGACAGCTGATTGCTCGGGTTCCCACTACAGCAACAACTGTGGGCGGCTGGCTCCCCACAACCGCTGTCTGTGTTTGATGACGACGATTCGGTGCCCTTTTTGCGTCGGCAACTGGAGCCTTGATGACTGTCGCTGTTGCAGTGGTGTTGGGAGTTCAGACAAACGCCCTCCAAGTGCTCCTCACTCTTGGTATGCCGCAGCGACGGCATCATCTTTGGAATGAGCGGCGAGGTGTGGATGTCGTCTACTTCGACCACTTCTACATATATGATGTACGGGGTTTTATCCTTCGAATTTAATACAGCAGTCTTTTCCTCTGTGATGCGCACCACATGATGCGGAATATCCGAGTAGAGCGGCAGCCAGACACGAGCTGGCAGATTTTTGTTAATCAAATTGAGAAACATACGCAGCGCTGATGTCTTCTCTGCCTTCGAGGACAAGGACGTTAAATTCTTGCCCGCATTGATTAGCGCCTTCATGAACTCCTTTTGCGGCGAAGTCTTTGGAGCGCCGCAATTGCAAAAGGTCCGATGACCCAGCAAGCCATTAACCTGTCCACGCACAGTTTGAAAACATGTGCAACCATTGTCGAAGGCACGACCCGAGCTGAGATCGCCCAAGCACAACTTTGCGGGTGCTGTGGATATCCGATGCGCCATGTTGATCGAATGTGGGTTGTTGGAATCGACTAATAGCACTGTGGCATCTGACTGCGAGCGATAATGCGTTTTCTTGACCAAGGAAACAGACGGGCTTTGTTGTGGTTTGACTTGGGGCTTGCTCTCCTTGATGAAAATTTCCTTCATGAGAGACAGCTTGGATTTGCGGCCTTTATTGCAGCTACCCAACGAGTCAACCTGATGATTGTATGCCTCCAAAAGCCACAAGCACTTAAGCGAAAAATCAACAGACTTTCGGCACCGAATTGTGAGATAGGGATCAAGCACTTCAGCAAGCTCATCCATTTCAATGTACATCACGATCAACTGTGGTATATATAGGTCCACCTCCTGGTCGGAAAAGCTGAAGATCTTGTTGCCAATGAAGCTCAGAACACCTGGTTCTTTAGAGTAGAACAAGTAATGCACGGCGAAGTGTATATTGAAAACAGGAGATTCAAAAAACCGCAACAAGCCGCTCGGACCTCGTTCGTAGCTTTGCTGTGGCGCAGCGGCGGCGGGTGGCTGATCGTTAATATATTTCACTACACCTGGCACAGGAACCTTCACTTGCTGCAGCGAGCTCTTGGATGAGCTCGCCGTCTTCTCATTTTGCGCTGCTGCTTGAGGGTCTGTAAGCGCAGGTTTTTTCATCTGCACACCCTTAGATGAAATATTGGTTTTCGCTACCTCTGTTGTCAATTCGATTGGGGTAGGATTGACAGCTGCCGCAGCTGCTTTTTTGCTGGAACTGGAGCTTAGTAAGCTGAAAAACTCTTTCCTTTTGGAAACCTCTGTGGGCGACTTGACTAGATCTGACGACATTTGACCTCCGCTACTTGATGGAGTGCAGATTGTTGAGGACGATTCCAGAGGCTCGCTCGTTTTCTGCTTGATTGCATTCTTCTTTTCATGGTTCTCAATGATGCTTTGGGCCGTGCGGAAAATAGCATTCTTAGTAGCACCGAAAAAACTCTTGAACAACACCTGCTCACTTTTACTGCTTTCACAGGGTGTGTGTGCTGCAACTGTTTTTGATGGCGTTACGATAGGTGGTATATTATTGGACACAGTTTGTGATGTGGGCAAAGTAGGTATGACATCCTCATCGTTCACATCCATCACCGGCTCTATCTCATTAGGTGCCGTACCGAGCTCCAAGTTAATGGCCGCCTGAGACATATTCATTACGCGATAACGCGTTCGATCATCAGCTTTGATCGGCTGCGACTCAGGCATGGGTTGCAGTGTTCTGCAGTCGATTTCGTCAACTTTTGTAGAAGACAAGAAACAAAGATCAGATTCTATTCTGTTACGATCAGCATCAATGGGCGTTGTTGTTTGCTCTGCTTCGACATCGCCATCTGCTTTCGCATTGACATCCATTGCGCCCAGATCGAGCGACTCATGAGAGTGGGATATGCGATTTAGCGATAATTGGTCTGACTCTGAGCCACATAAAATGCCTGAGAAACGAATAATGAGAGCAAAGAGTGTGTATTAGTTAATAAGCTTACATATTGTCCATTAAACAATGTAAGGAAATGGTTTCATATATGACAGAATTGTCCATGAACTAAATTTGAAATTAATTTCGAAACAGTTCCCTACCGGAATCATCCGATCCAAGACTCGTCAAATCTTCACGCTTTTTGTTCTTGCCTGTGCTGCTGCATACATAGATAGTCTCCTGGGGGCCCGTTGTTGAGTTGTTCGATTCAGTGGTCCCGGATTCAACTGCAATATGACATAAATCTACTGACAATCAAATTGTGATCATCTGACGACAATTACTTACCCATAATTCCCGCGGCCCTCTGTGAGTGCCTGTCTGTCTCTATCGGAGCACTAGAAACTCCTCCAATCACTTGAGCTGCATTTGGCGGAGATATGGCAATTGCGGCTGCACCATTAGCTTTAGCAGCTTCCATTTTTGGGCAGATTTTGCTATCGAATTTGGTTGCAATTGAACTAAATGTAATCTCACATTCGGCATTGGGAGATGAGCTCTCGACCTATAATTATTGAAAAATTTATTAAACATGAGCTTGTCAGCAAAAGCTTCTTTTGTATCTGTATTTATTTTCTTCGGCAGATCCCACAGTTCGGTGCAAAAAACCTGTTCTCTCACTCTCTCATTATATTGCAATCGCTCTTAACACTCAAAGCTGCAGTAACGGAGCATATCAAGCTTTACCTCTCTTTAACTTCACTTTTCTCTATCTCTTCGTTGGTGCGACCAGCACGACTGAATTTTAGTGTAGTTGTTGATAACCAGAAGAGTAAACGAACAGCTAAGTATGCAAAATGTGCGCAAAGCGAACAGCGATAAAAACAAGCAGAAACTTTTGATTCCAGCTCGCCGCAAATCGAATACCCTTTCCTAAAAGATATATTTACATACTTCTACTATATTGAGAGAGAGAGAGGATTTATTTACAGGTTCTCTAATTAAAATGGCTTCCCAAATATGCTAGATATTGTTTCAAAGCAAACAAATTTAAAAAAAAAAAAAAAAAAAAAAAACTTCTTGAATACAAAGAAAACTTTTGAAAAATTTAATATTTTCTGATAAAATTGTTTAAAAAAAAAAAAAAACATACTAATTATAATATTGAAAATAAAATAAAACGTTTAAAAGCCACATCTAGACAATATTCCTCCCCTCTAAATAAGTTGGAAAAGTAGAGAGCATTAACAAGAACAAATATTTTCTATATAAATGAAAGACCATTTTCTGCATTCCAAATATAAATAAAACAAACTCACCTCCGGTATGCGTTGCAGGAAGCTGTCGAGACTGCGATTGCGATGATGTTGCGTTTGGTTAACCCGTGTGCTGCTCACCGAAGAAGAAACTGGCGACTGCAATATGCCCATTGATCTAGAAATGAGCAAAGTATGTTAGAGCATTAATTATTTAAAGAAAAAATCAATAGAATTTCGTCATATATCCGAATGACTCTTAACATACAAACAATAAGAGGGAAAAGCGTGTGAACTACTGAGCTAATAAGTGTAACCAAAAATATATATCAAGACAACATATTCGTTCGTTTTCATTCGTATGTCAATAAACAATATTAAATATAGAAAGTTATCAATATTTGGATTGTAAATCACAAAGCCAACGTGCAAAAGCGAGAGCAACAAGTGCACGAATAAATAGATACGCCAACAGTAATTCTTCTGATAAACAATTGCTGTTAGCACAAAACTTTTCATTTGTTAGTCTAACCTGTCATGTTAACAGCTAACAAAAATAATACTACTTACTAGAAATCAGTCGCTTAATTTGTAAAACTCAACTTACCTCGAATCCAAGCTGAAATTCCTTTGATGTTTCGGCACTCGTTTTGGAGATCTATTGATTGTTTGGTTTTCGGCTAGCTCAGCTGAGGGTAAGACTAAATTCTGATGCGAACGGCCATGCACAGATGGCATGGACTGATGGAAACCATTGTGAAGGCGTGACCTTGAGAATCCCGAGTTCTTTGGTGTGCTTGCCAGTGAACCAGTGCTTGGCCTTGAGGCTGTGTTGGGAGGCAATATATTAGATGACACAAACAGCAGTTGGGATTTAGGATCTTCATTTCTTGTACAGTCCATGAGTGAATGCTTCAATGCTGTTGAGATATGTTCACTTGAACTGTCTTTTCTGCTCAACGCCATCGTCGACTTAATCGAATCGTTATCCAGCCGCAACATTGAAGCGTTTGACGTATTGGTGTTTTTGTCCATCTTCAGGCCTTCCTTTTGTCATTAGCAACAGGTAAAATTCAACTCGTGTGCACTCTGGATTTAGTGCAGCTAAAGCAGGTATTGACGGCCATTGTCATCAGCTACCTGCTTTCCGTGTGTCTTCCTTTTGGTCAGAATGTCTGAGAGGAGTATTCGCAGACTGATGTTGTGGTTGGGATATTATTGATTTAAGAGTGGGAAGAATGTGGCGGCAGCTCAAGCAAATAGATTAATTTTCTTCAAATAAAAATTCCTCAATGGATCAGGTTGCGCCATTGTTAGTTTCCGTTCTTACTTATTATGCTTTGGGTGCATATAATACACAGCTTCTCTACAAAATACGCAAAAAGTTATGTTTACAAAACATATAAAACAAGTGTGGCTTATAGAAAATTACTTGAGATGAAGCTGTTTCATTTGACTTTCGACCCCGCTCTCATTTTCGTTTCACTTGCCTTACGCGTGTTTATATTGAATTTTCATATTAATAGAATCACAACATTTTAGACGGGGATATTTAATTACTCAATCGGTTATAAATTATGTTTTCAAAATATACATAAATTATATAAAATATATTAATTAGACTGACTTTAGTCTATTAAACCCAAACAATGCAAATCGCATACAACAGTTTGTTAGTTTTATTTAATATCAAGTGATGGGAACATAGAGCTTGTATAAGTGATATCGATATACTAATATATCGTAAGCCAATATGCGATAGGCTCTAAATAAAGTGTTATCTCTAATAACGGAATAGCATATTCAATTATAAACCTCCTTTCTTTAAAAATCAAACGTATATACAACACGTTCATGGAAAATCTTCAATAAAGAATAAAACTTGGGAGCCTGATTTTTTTTATAAGTTCATTGTGCTGTCAGAAACTTTCAAATTAACGATATTCTTTGCGCATACATTCAAATACTTTCCATCACTAGCTGTGTTTAAGTATGTTCCCTAGCAAATAGGTACACAATCTGGTTTCCTACAGAACATATAGGTGTGGCTAGGCTGCGCAGACGAAACAAGAAGCAATTCATTTCTGGCAGTTAAACAGTTTGACAAAATGAAGCATAATTTGAAATATAGTTTCTTTCGTATATTAATATTATAATAGCATTCAACATTATTTTTTTAATTTGCCGTGTGCTCAATTAATCTGCATGAGTAATTCCAAATTTATAAAATATATATTTTGCTTATGCAGATTAAGAATTTATATTTAAATCCTTTGTGTTTTTTTTTTATCCTATAAGCATTTTGATCACTAGTTGCCCCTTATCACTGCAGCTGTTGGTTATTTTTAGGCTATTTAATTGGTATGGTGGTATTTTTTGTAAATGTTTATTTAACTTGTCAAAATACAAACTGGTCACACTGGGAAAATTTCATATAAACATAAAAATAAAATGCTTCCTGGCGTTGGCGTATTCGGAACAGGTGAAATCGCCAATGTCCTTGTGCCACTACTTCGAGAGAAGGGTTTCGAAGTTAAAGCGATATGGGGACGCACACTAAGAGAGGCCAAGGAGACGGCCAACGCACAGAACGTCTCATTCTACACAAACGTCATAGATGAAGTTCTCCTGCGCAAAGACGTCGATTTGGTATTCATAGTGTGTCAGCCGTTTCTGCACGCCGAGATCTCCGTGAAGGCACTGGGCATTGGAAAGCATGTCGTGTGCGATAAACCCGCTGGCCTTCATCAGACAGACTCTATGAAAATGGTGCGTGCAGCTCAGTATTACCCGACACTCATCTCTCTGGTGAATCATCCACTTCGGTTTCTGCCTGCCTTTACGCAAATGCGACGTTGTCTACAGGATGGACTTATCGGATCGCTGGGTGAGGTGGTACTGATGGATGTGCGTGTTCAAATGGGCACACTGTTCCCTGAAAAATACAACTGGATGTGCGATGCTCAGATGGGCGGTGGTGCATTGAATCTGGTTGGCAGTGTCGTGGATCTCGTTCACTTTTTGTCGCAACAGCAGGCGATTCGTGTGCACGGTGTCCTGAGAGCCTACACTAAAACAACGCCATCCATCAATGGCATACGCCAAATAACAGCGCCGGACTTTTGCAATTTTCAAATGGAATTGGCGAGTGGCACGCTCGTCACGGTGGCCCTACATAGCCACACAGTGCCGACAAAGAGCTTTTCCCAGGAGGTGCTCGTCTATGGCAGCAAGGGTCATCTGGTAGTACGCGGCGGTGATCTCTTCGTACTTAAGGAGTCTCAGCAAAAAGAGGAAGCAGTCTACGTAGATGTTCAGGATTTGCATGTTTCCACAAACAATTCGTTGCTGCCGCGGCCCTATATCAAAGGACTATGTAAAATGGTAGGCGCTCTCAAGGAAGCCTTCAACAGCAAAGAGTCCAGCTGGATAAAGGCGCCTGTCTCCACCGCAGCCACCTTCGAAGATGGCCTCTATGTGCAAGCTGTCGTCGAGGCTATACGCAAATCGAATGAAACACGTCAATGGCAACGCGTCCAGCTGACCACAGATGTGCCTCTAAACCATGACCAGATCATAAGATATGGATATGCGCGAATGTCCACCATGTGAATTTTTGTCGCTGTATTCTTCAAAACGCCTTTCCACCATTAATGTATTTAACTTATTGTTTTCAGCATTTACATTTTGCATAAATAAAAAAAATCGCCTTAGGTTATTAAGAATAAAGTGATTTAAATTATGTGGCTATATATTTAGGGACTGACTCAGAACTACATATCGAAATTTTAAAATACATGTAATGTATTCTAGCCTAAGATATGAACCTTATATTATTATAGTTTACAGGGCACTGGAAAAATGGAAAAGTTGTCATGCTATTGTTGTCTGTTTAATTTGTTTTGCTAGTAAGTACAATATTATACAGGTCAAAAATGCATATAGAAGCCGATTTTAATAGTCGCTCATATATTATGAGTTTACGGATTTTAAGACGTTGCCTTCTGTGGGTTTAAAATTCACGAATTGAATTCAACGTGCTGAAAAGTGACAAACTGACATGAAAAACAAGTTTCTTACAAGATGATTAGACATGTAGGTGATTTTATTTTATTTGATATGTGAAATTGAAAAATTGTATAAAAGGCAAGATTGTTATCATATTAACCTTAACTGGAATTTTTTCTTTCTCATACATCATTGAATTAAATTGAATTTAGAATTTGTAATTTGTTCGTTTCATGTTTTTGGTATATCAGCACTTATAAATTATATTTATAAAAATTAATTGCTATGCTGGAAATGTAAAATCCACTACCCTAAAGCCTTTGAGTACATGTTAGCCAAATGACATAAATAATTAATATAATAATAATATTGTCTTTGATTCAACATACACAAAAACAAAACATAAATGAATAATGTTCTTTTTTTATCTTAATATAAATAAATAGTTAAGTTATACACATATTATTTAAAATATTTTTTTAGAGGAAAACGAACAAATTGAAATCAAGGAAAAAATAGTATATAAAAAACACAAACAATAGACACCAGCTATGTGAACGTAAAAAAAAAAATATACAAAACTAATTAAGACTCTAACTTAGTTGGTAACGAATTTCCTATCGTTTGTTTAGTTTACGCCACAGGGTGATTATGGTTAATAGATGCATTACACCAATTACAATGCCCATTAGCATAATGCAATCGGACATATGCACATCGGAGATCATCATGTACTTGAGAAACACTTTGGGACTACGAAAATGACAATACATAACATTCTCGGGGCATTCGAGAAACGGCCGATCCATGCCATAAATCGCATTCAAAGCGCCATGAAAACCGGCACGGAAATAGCTCAAATGCCACATCCAACGGAACATGGGCGTTATATCTATGTAACGCGTACAGAAACCAAAAACGGAGAACAGCACCGCCAATATTGGACCCAAGAAGACGGCAAGCTGTGATGAAAAATACATGTTTCATTCAAAATTATTTGATTACAAAAGAATATTCAATATAATTTACCTTTGTTGGCAGCGTGGCACCCACAAAGAAACCCCAAGCCTGTGCACTGAGGCTCGCCATAATGGCTAGCAACATGAAGTAGTGAATCCGGAACGAGTCCACGCTATCGTTATCCGTTAGCCGTACACTGATTACAATGTACAAAGCAGTGCAGAGACTCTAGAAGATTAAAATTTCGAAATAAATTAAAATTACAATTAAATAAAATACATTTATGAATTTTTGATTATTTATAGCATTTAACTGTAATTAAAATGTCAGATTCGAACGAACAACTTACCTGAAAAGGTATTTCAAAAGAAACCAGCGACAAAAAGTAGGGTCCCAGCTTGTACCAGCGATTAAAGTGTTCCCTGGTCAGCATATTAATCTCCAGCGGTACTGCAAGCAGATGAAATTACAATCCTTGGTTATTTTTAAATTCTATTTTCATTTAGGCAGTTACAAAAACGAGAAATTCTCTGGCACTGAATGTAGGCTGCATGCGTCAATGCGATTACGTGCATGTAGGCCAGGTCACTGAACCGAAATCAATAAATAAAATGTATCCAGTTTTACAAATGTTTCGACAAAATAAATATATAAATAATATATACTTTCGTATATATTCAAATACGTTTATAAATTCTAGTCTATCTAGAGTATTCTCCTTGAAATTAGACTTATTAGTAAACTAATAAATATTCATTTCATAAATATGATTTAGTGAAGTATAATAAATCAGGAAAAATATTTGATATATATTATATACGCGTACTGGAAATTAGTAAAATCAAAGCTTTAGAGCTCATAAAAAAATATTTAAATAAATATGACAGCAAATAAACTGACCTAGTTTATCTAACTATATAACATAGAAGTCAGGCAAGTCTCTTTACACTCACAACAACATGCAAACATGCTAACACTTTTTAAAGTATGACCGGGTCGATCCCATCAATCAGCATAGAACTGAAAGTAAAACTCTTTCTCTTTTGACAAGCATGAAAGACTCTAATATTAATTCTATCCATCTTATAAAGAGACAAAGATCTTTGTATTGTTTTTTCTTGTGGCAATTTCATTATATATTATACATAGATAATTTGTGTATTGTTTCTACTAGATTTTTGTATACTCACAGGTCAATACCACTGCCATTTTACCGGTGTAGACCAAAAGCAGCGTGGAGCCATATAGGTAAACGTAGTTGCCCAGCACTGAGCTGGCGTTGCTGCCCACATTCATGTAGAGGTAGCCGAATATGACGCCAATGAAGATATGTGAAATGATTCGGGCCAGCAATAGAAACTGCAAATAAATGTTAGCAAGCATATGAGAATATTTTAGCTATATCTGCTAATATATTTATACATATATGTATATAACTATATATTTATTTAATATGCTGCAAGAGCTGCAGCTAAGCATTTGCCGCCATTGGCAGCAGCGCACGGTTACATTAACTATGTGAAGGTCAGCATCGCTTTTCAGTTTCAGTTTTTTGTTATTTTTTGTTTTTCTTTCAAGATATGGCAACAGTTGAGTGACCAGCAGCACACCCAATAGAATTAAGCTATGTATTTACTTCACATACATACATATGTATTCACTAATGCTTAAGTCTGTACATGTGTGAGCAGAAATCGATTGCCAAATCAACTGAAGCTAAAACTTGTAATTGTAGAATGGTTATGCATTTTCTTCTGAGGTAGACAAAATTTTAAATACTATAAATTTATTTTAAAAGTTTTTGTTTTAATTCTAATATTTACATTTTGTATAACGAATTGCATAGCTTATTTGCTACTTCAACAGCGTCTACATAACTTTAAAGGCTCAAAATTATTATTATTATTTAATGAAAGATAATATATCAGTGAACTGCAAAGAAGCGAACATTTCATTTCAGATTTTTACTAATAAGTACTCAAATCTCAAAATATATAATATTAATATACATATAAACCTCAAAGCAATCAGGGAAGTCTATGGGTTAAACAGAGAACTTTTCATTTGTAATTAATAAAATAATAAATATGCTTTACTTTAGATTTTTTAAATCAATATCTAAAGATTTATAAATAAAATTTTTTTTTTTTAAATTTCATTTTTAAATTTTTGACTATTATATGAAACTTGTAGCCCACAGTGCTTATAGATTTTCGTTGGCTGGTCGTCTGGTGAAGTGGGCGTTGTTAAACACTTTATCGAACTTGTACGTAAACAAACATTGCAAAAATATAAAATTACTGTGCATAGCGAGTGCATAAAATCATACTGAGCTTGATTGAAAAAGCAATGTAAATTGTAGTAAATTGCCAAAACTACATGAGTTGATAGCATAGTCAAAGTCAGCGTGAAGTTGCCCTAAACAGCGCTGTTGACCTTGCTGATGTTATTAACAAGTTATTTATTTATGCTTCGTATACCCTGTTTTGTATTGTTGTTATTGTTGTTGTTGTTTTTTACTTACATAATTGCGTCTGGCGCAGATGAGTATGCGTTGCATGAGCAGCAAATATTGCATGAGGAACGACGCGGAGATAATATCATTATTTTGATTCGATGTCAACGTCATCTGGTTGGCAAGCCCCATGTTTTCAGTTGCCTTGGCTAGCGGCTGCTCGAGTGACTCTGCTGGTGCGTTAAGTGCCTTGATCTCCTCTAGATCCAGCTCTTGCTGTGCCGGTTCCACATAGCTGTATCGTGTGAATTGCACCGAATCAATTCTAGACAGTTCTTGGTCCGAGGCACTCAGTTTCTTGCTTCCCAATGAATCTGAAATGGATATGGTTGACATTTAAATATGAGTGATGAATACTACTTTAAGATACCTCGACTCATAACCGAAAAAGACTCTGAGCAGCAAATTGTATAAGACATGTGAAAGAATCAATGTGCAAAACTGAGTTAGGTTGAGTTGCTTTTTGGGATAGATGATGTCTTAAATTAATAGAAGCAACAGAGTCTTTAGATAATCTATTCAAAAGTAAGCTCGAATATGTTAATATAGTATTTTTATTATAATATATTAATTACCGTACACATACCTTTCATAGCTGTTACAATTTGTGGTGAATTTACATTCTTGGTGTACTTCTCTTGATTGGCATCGACGTAATACTTTTTATTCGCTGCCTCTATCAGATCGTTTAGATCGCACTGATGTTCCCCAACGGCTACCTCTAGCACTATTTCAAAATGAATATAATTTAGTCATTGTACGATGTACATTGATAGAAATGATCTTATACTCACAATAGTCGGCTGGATTGTGATAACTGGGGCACACGAGCTGCTGTTCGGCAAGAAATGGCACCAACGCTGGAATTGTGCCCTGGTACATACAATGGCCATCTACCACCGCATATAGCTTATCGAACATTTCGAATATCAATGCACTGGGCTGATGGATCGTGCACACAATTGTATGTCCCTGGGAGGCAAGTTTCTTTAGCAGCGATACACAAGAGCTACAGGACGAGCTGTCCAGTCCACTAAAAGGAAAAGAGAAACAGTTTACATAATTACTAAAATCTAGATAATAATAATCAAGTTATACTAGAATTGTGTATGTGTGCTAGGATTTCTTAAATATAGAATTTATTATAATAAATATACAATAAGTATAGAACATACTAATCGTATCAAATTCCCGACGAATTATAGGAAAATTACGAATAATATATAGACTTAATCCTGTTGACATAACTAAAGACTAAAAGCCTCGCATGAAAAGCAGATCTGTAATAATGATAATCAAGGCTAAATTAACTGAGCTGTTGTTGCTAATCAAGAATATGTATATATTATATAGCCTCAACTGCGACCGGCTTTTGTATATATCTCAAAAAGAGAATATAAAAACCATAACAAGGAAGGGGAAAATATAATCTGGGAAAGTGTCAGGGTGCCTTTGATATATGAACTAGTTCTATTGTTATTTGTATATTGTTATGCTATTGATGAAATAGTTTTCTATGTGCGTTTTTGTTCCGCAAATGTAAAACTGTATTTCATTAACTTTTGTAGAATTCAAGCTATTTTTAATTAATTGTTGACAGCCAACAGATTAGAATTTTTTACATAAGTTAGGAACAGTCTAAAATATAATATATGAAGCAAATACTAACACAAACATATATAGATAGTACATTTTCATTTAATTCTCTTTTAATACCATATAAGCAATTAAAAACATATTTTGATAATATTGTCATAAATGATTATTCACTTCGGGATCATTAGACTATGGCTGCTCAATTGCCAATCATTTTACCTAATGCTCGGTAAAACCAGAAAGTGTCATTATTACTTTTTAGATAATTATAAAAGTAAAATTCAACAATTGAATACCCTATAGAGAAGCAGGTTCTGGTTCTACAATCTATCTGTAAACGAAGCTTAAATAATCATATTTAATTTAAGGGTGGATAAATATTGTAAAAACAATTTTCATAGAATCAATATACATAACGTAATAGTAGAAATCGGATCTAGATTTATTGCAATTCCAAGCAATGCTCAACTTATCATTTAAATACACTCCTATCTTACACTCTCCACATATTGATGAGCCGACGATACGTGAGACAGTTAATAGTAAGTTTGCTTATTAGTCACCATAATCATTCACCAGTTGATTATGTGATCTGTATATACTTACGTTGTCGGCTCGTCCAGATATAGCACCGGCGGATTGCTTATCAATTCCAGGGCAATAGCAAGTCTTTTCTTCTGTCCTCCAGACAGTTTTCCCGTGTGGACATTGTAGCGATGCTCTAGACCCAACAGCGATAAGATGTGCTTTATCTAAGGGAAATAGACAAAGGAACGCAATGTAAAGCTAAGCATGTACATGTTGCATGTACAGAGTATTGAAATTTGTATATTCTTGACCTGGAACAGGTATAATTGTCTGTCCATATCTTTACAGCTATTTCCACTCATTTTTCCATACACATATTAAGTAGTTTGGGTATATCCTGGTCAGTCACTACCGTCGCTTACTTATTTAGTCGGACAGGGTCCTGCTACATTATAAAATTTTACATCACGTACCGTATTTAGTTTATGTTCTTTTGACACTTTGAAACCAAGTTTCAAGTGTGCCGCCATCATCATTATCTCGCCGACCAATAGTTGCGGACGTAGCAGATCATCTTGATGGATGTAGCACGAGAGTCGGCGAAACTTCTCAGATATTGTGCTCATCGATTTGCCATTGACGCGTATATTACCCGTGGCCCCAGTGGCGCTAGAAAATAGAGAATAGGAAACCAGGAAAATATATATGGATCCGATCTCATTTACACTTCGCACAATAATAATAATTAACACATATATGTGGTACATTCACAATCAAGCGCAGTGTCGCTGTTTCAAGTTCATAGTTTAATGACCGATAAGCGACAATGGTAATGTGAGTAAGTAATAATTACAAAAATGACAAAAATAAAGAAAAAAGAGGCTTAACTCCCTTTACCCTTCACACACGCTTCTAGCTACATACACTTGTTTTTCAACTCATATTTCATATGCGACTTTTTATTGTATATGCTAAGTAGACATAATTTGGATTTCTGTCGTTGTTTTGTTTTATGCTACTTCTACACTTTTGCATAAATCATCATATAAATATACATATATCAGCTTCTATATATGAATATAAATATCTTTAATACTCATGCATGAATCTTGTATAGAAAATAATAAATAATAATTTACTGTTGAACTCGTCAACAGATCCACGGAATAACACAGCCTTAGAGCTAGGATTAGAGCATTTTCTAGTTATTATTTACATAGCTATATTAAAGTAGGAATCCTGAATGAGTATTGGGCAGTCAGTAAATTACGCAAATATTAAAGAGAGTATAAATCGATTTGACTAGAAATATATTAATTTTAGAATTTATTTTCTAATTTGTATCTCTTCTGCAATTAGAATTTAAATGAAATATATGTACCCTCATTTTGCGATTAATCCGATTTCCTGTTTTAAATATATATCTGAAGTTAATGCCCGCTAAGTAAAAGTTGAAATCATTAGCTGATTGTTTTAATTAGCGATAAATGCTTCACAGCTACGTCTCTATTATTTCTACGTTTTAAATTGTCAGATACAGCAAAGATTGCCTAAAGCAAACTCGTGCCGCGTATGCTAAAATTAATAATGACAAAATGAATGAAAAAAGAACAAATATATTACATATGCATTATGCAACAATATTAGCAAATCACTAAAGAATCCATACTAGTGAGGGCGCACTGTATATTAAAAATGACAACTCAAACAAGGAACTGTCAATGAGATTAATAAGATCGGACAATAACAATCGTATGAAACTCATATACATATATATAAAAAAAAAATATATATATAATAGAAAATCTAACAAATATATTTGCTATAGGCATTACATCAATAGCAAATAGAATATTGCAAAAGAGTCCCATAATATAAATACTACATACGAATTGATGATTGCTGGACTTCGTCTGAGTCTCGGTTGCTCATTGATCGACGCATGCGAATGAAATGCGTTCGTTGATAGTGTTTTCCTTCGCAGCTGACAGTTCCGACATCGATTAGAATTGTGACCCTAAATGCGTTTTTAGTTTCTACTTGACTTCAGCTTTCGACTTTTCCAGTCCATTGCCGACGCACATAGCTTAGCTTAGCTCATACTATACATATATATATAATATATGCTTATACTTCCATGTCAGTGCATGACTCAGATGTTTCGTTTGCAATCACTTTCAATGCTTCTTATGTAATACTTAATTATGCGATTCTATGTACTGTGAGAACCACGTGTATCAAGCGCGCATGCATAACATCGATTACTCCTATCTCAAGATCTTTGCATTCTACGTAGTTCAAGTGGAAGGTTAAAAACTATATAAATGAGATTTTTAGAAATGAAAAGAGACTGAGCTTTAATTCCAGCTGAAGTGAAGTCGCGAAAGTAAAGAAAATTTACCATACTAAACTCTACACTTAAATAGAAATCTGGATGTAATATATTAAAGGTTTATATAGCATATATAGCTGATAAAAAAGCTGATTCATATAGTTTTATATTATTTACTTGCAAAGAGCTGAATCAAATTTCAAACTAAAGCCTACCGATCGTTTCGTTTGCATTCATCCGTTTGTTTGAATAAAAAACTGAATATAATCAAGTATGTATGAATGTGGAAGCTATAATCCTCAATTTGAAGCGCCAGAAATGAGTCGATTTGGCATAAAATGTGTCCTATCACACCCTACACACCTCTAGTTTTCCAACAATATATAAAAACTTACCAAAATCCGGACATAACATTGAGCAGTGTGCTCTTTCCGGCTCCAGATGGACCCATTATGGCCGTCAGCTCGCCAGATCGAAAGTTGCCCTGTAGACCGTGCAGGATTTCCTTGGTAACTGAAGAATTGATCAATTCATAAACTCTATGATGAATTCACTCAATTTTGTATTTGATAACTTACCAAATTTGCGTTCTGCAAAAGAAAACTTTCGCACTTCGTAGCGAATATCTGAGAACTCAATGTCCACGGGTTCGCATTGGGCAAAATGATTGTGTGGATCGTTAAAATTGTTGTTTACTTTTGCGGCAGCTGAAGATGATTCATCAATTGATGTCGCCGATCCAGTGGCCAATGTGCAACAGTTCATGCTTAGACAGGGATTATTCCCCTTAGTTTGCCCAGCATAATGCTCTCCATGGCTGTCCACGGTGCAGGAGCTATTGCTGCTGGAATCGGTGCCGCCGCCTCCACAGCAGGCGGCATCGGCAGCCTTGATATCTGGCAAGAGTGTCATTGTAGGTGTCCACAGCGGAACGAGGTTCCAATTCCACCTGATATTAGTTGCGTCTTAGCTGAGGCCCTAAAATAAACAAAGGCGCCCAACAAGTCAATAAGCAGCTGCGACTTTCATCAAAACAACTTAATTAGCTAATATTTACTTTCACTTATCATAATCCAATATCATTAGCTGCTTGCTTATAATTATTGTCAGTTCTATCATCATGGTATGCATATACATCGATAAATGGGCGATATCATTTATTTATATATACGAATACTTTATATATTTATCTATGTATCTTGTTGATCTGTGAAATACCATGTTATAGTACTATACATTATTATACAACAATATTCTATTTTACTATATAATATACACATACACTCATATATGAATGTATATCAAAGCTCAGGGATCAAGAAATAAATTACCAAAAAAAAAAAAAAAAAAATTTATTTTTATAAACAAAAACAATTAAGGTTCTTATTCATTCATAAAGGGGTTCAGGTCATAAGAATGAAGCTCTTTGTTCAGGTAAAAAATTGCGCATATACTAAATTGAAGCCTATTTGATATATGTATGTCTGAAAGAGACTGTGTCTCAAAATGGGGTTAGAAAAGTTAAGATATATATTCTTACTAGGTTTAAATTCGGCTTTAGTGCGTCATAATTCGCAGCCAGGTTGATAAAGCTGCTTTATGATATATTTATTTTTTATTATGATTTGTGGAAGTTTTTCGAAAATTAAACAAAAAAAAAATATTTGTATTTTTAATGCAGCTTTAACGGGTTTTATATGCATTCATCACGGATGTATCCTTATTCGTGAATTGTTTGCATTTAAAAATTTTTTAACAACGTTTGCACGTTTCATTTTAGAGTTTTAGACCTTGAGTTTATTCCAAAAACTGTGTCAAACATACAACACTTTTTACATAAACATGTGTGTTTATATACTATTTAACATTAAGTTCGCAGGGCGAACATCAAGCACGCTAATGTGTATGTATAGCTATAGAATAGGCCTTACCTTCAACAGCAATTTTCTTTTTGTCGAAATTTTTTCGTTAACAGCGGAAGTTGTATCTTTAACAGATATTATGTACTTATACTCGTTAATAAAAAAAACACCTAAATCTAAACTTGCTTCACGCTAACAAACAATAAACGAATTTCCCACAAAATTAAGTAATTATACTATGTAAATATAGCTGTGGGTCTTTTAATACCCTGCGATTGAGTGAAATTGTATGTAACACGCAGTTGGAAGATCGACAGACCCAAGTATAAATATTTTTGAGTATATTTGTAAAGAGAATATTTTTGTTTAGATTCTAGCTTATTCTTTTACACATTATCGATACTGCTATCAGAAAATCTCATAGTTGAGTACTTTAAATGTTATAAAATACATTTGATGTATTAAATTTTTATTTCTTGTCATTTTAATTTGAATTCATTCATTCATTATACTGTAAAGGATAGTCCACATTGCTTATTTCCAAAACAAAAAAATAATAATAATTTGCTTTTCCGCTGAAAATCTTGACAGAAAGTCATTATTATATCGCCAGTAACAAAGTGAATTGCTTTACGCTTGAACAATTTTTGAAAATATTGCCAAAGTCAAAGTTGTATAACCCAAGCACTGAAGGTTTCACTTGGGATTTTCATTTATGTATTTTTTATTTTCATCCGTCAGACAGACACTTAATCTAACTCACCGAATTTGCAATAATCAAGTGTATATACAACGTGAATAGAAAACGAAACCAGTTTGAAATGCGCGCCAAAAGGCGAATCAGAGCCATGTCAGGTAAACAAACTAAATGTCATTTGTTGCCGAGGCATTTGGCCAGACCAACCAAATGGCCAAACCGACTTCAATATCATTGCTAAATGGCGACTCTAAAAAAATATGCGAAAATTTACTTTGTTAACATTGAGTTAGCCTTCGTTGAAAAGCAGGCTAACCATTGATACACAGCTCGTGCGAGGGTCTAAGCCCCATACATGCTTCCGAAAGAAGTCCGTGAACATCGCAACCAGTTAATCTTTATATCACACGTGAGAATTTTATGTGGGATTGTATTACAGGTTTAACTTTCAATCAAGAGCGTTTGAGTATTAAGTTTACAGTTTAAAAACAGATCAAAATTGATTTAACAAATCATTATTTTACCACGCCCCAATAGATAGACTATATAATGTATAGGCCTATCTGAAACTCAACTAACGGAAATGAATCCAATGTAAAATATAATAATATTTGTAAATTCAAATGTGTAAATGAAAGATATGTATAGTGACTAAACAAACGCCAATTAGAAAATCCATATGTATTCATATATATCAAAATATCAATCATTCATAATCAAGAAGAACATTCTACAAAGCCAATATACTCTCTTTACTTTGTGAACAAGCATATAAAGTTAACATTGACGTAGATAGCATCGCACCAACGCATATTTAATAGATATTTAGTCATGAAATTTACCCTACATATGCACATACACGAATGCGAACACTCACACACAAATACACGTTCACTTACACTCAAGCGCGCACTCACACAAATCAATTTAGATTATAAGTTTCTGTTACACGATTAACACCTACTGTAAATGAGTATATTTTATTTTTATTTCTTTTATGCGGAGAAGTGCGACTCTGCGTATGCCAATAAAGATTAAGTTTTAATCACAGTTTTTCTATTAGAGAATACAAATAATATTCCATATTACAATCAATAAGGTAGAGGCTAAAAATGAAATGACTGTAAAATACTCCGCATGGGCGTATCTTAAGCGTGGGTGTATGTGCATATTGACATAAGCTATAAACATTGCAGGGTATGTTCACAAAGTAATGGGAAAATTCTCACATATTCATCAAAATTAGAAGTGGCAAACGTTTGGCCAAACTTTGTACTCATTTAAACACAGTTTTTCTTCTTTTTGTGCGATTGCCGCTTAAAATTCGTCTACTGTGTGCACATATTTACACACGAGTATATATGTATATATGTACATATAAACATACAAATGTATGCATATGTATGTGTATATACATTGTTATAAGAATTGCGAATTGTTGCAGATTTGAGTACATATCGAGTGCAGTTTTTGAAATAGTCATTAATTGAATCAACGGCAATTGAACTTGTTCGCTGAGTCGTGAGGTCGTCTATATAGTCATATACATATGTATATGTATGTGCATAGATACATACGTCGTAGCTAGTATTATCCGGGTTTGTCCGTATTCATTTTTGTTTAAGGTCTTCAACATTCAACATCGTTGCAAAATTTTCAAAAGGTTCATAAATCTTTTTTATTGTAAGTATTTCAACAACATACATACATATGTATATGCCTAAGTAAGTCTATCATTTTAGGGTATTCGCATGAGCATCGCACATTTAATGGCAACATTGTGAGTGCCCTTTTTTTTAATATTTAAAAAAAATAAAATACATTTTAATTTAACAAGGGAATAATATTACGTATTTGAACTCTCGAATCACTCTTGCGATAAAGAAACGTAGCCTCGCAAGGTCAGCACGGGGCGATTGACTTAGAAAAAATGCTGTAAGCAAACATTTTATGTCGGAATCAGGAATCAGGGCCATGGGTAAAATGTGTAAATATTGTTTATGTATGTCTTTACTTACACATCTAATGTAAATAAATGTATGTACATACAAGTTGTGTTTCAAGTTTTGCGGCGTAAAGCGGAACAATAAAGAAATAGCGCAATTAGCCGGTTTTTCTCTGCTTTATTTTAAGCCTTACAAAATGTGCTAAACAAAATTTTCAAAGTACCGAATGCTGCCAACAGATGGAGGAGAAAAAAACGAGATAAAAGTACAAACAGACACATTCATAGGCATTTTTTAAGCCAGATCAAAAGCCAAGTATAATTAGCCATCAAATCTTTTCCTATTAAAGCCCCAAAAAACTTACTTTACAAAGTTTAAAAATACCATTAAAAACAATTTCACACTTAGAGAAAAATATTCTCTTGAGCTTTGAGTTCGCTGTGAAAGAGGAAAGACAAACAAAAATCTGAATGTTGGTTCTCCAGCGAACATGTTTACTACTAGCCGATGCTACGTCGCATTATCAGACAGAGACAAAAGATAAACAGACAGAGAGACGCTACTGGCCTACTTTTCAGTTCTATTGCTGTTAAAGCGCTACGTCACAGCAGATTATTTACAACATACATATGCATATATTTCTATATATGTAACAAAAGGGGAAAAGAAACCAAAACAGAAACGAAATCTTCTGCCAAAGAACTTTTGACTAATATAAAAAATATGCAGAGGCTATTGCACTTATTTATTATCTTTCTCTCGTTCTTTGTCTCCCTCTCTCTCTCTCTCACTATGTCTCTCTGAGCATAATAACACTCTAAGCGTCCAAAAAAAAGCCACTGCTCGCTCGTTCACTCTCTCGAACTCTCTCACATAATTATATGCCACACATTCAGCATTAGAGCGACCAGGGTAACACGAACCTGTTAACCGTTGTTACCGGCATTCGGTTCTATGCCGTTTCTTTACACTTCTTTCGTTCGTCGACTGTAACTGCGCTGCACTTCTTAGGTGTATTTCTGTTTTGGTTGTTACTACGTACATACATAAGACTAAGACGATGAAACTAATATAATTTACGTAACTTAATTCAAGAACACGCGAATCTATCGATACATGTACGCATATATGTATGCTCTACGTTTGCAAAATAGGTAAGAAGGCCAAGATTATTTTGCTCAAGTTAATGAAACAGACAACCTCATTAATCCATGATTGAAGTGATAAGTCGAAAATTATTACATTTTATTTCTGTTTTTAATAACTCACATCATTTTCTTTAGTATATAAACACATTTGAATGTCATATGCCAGGAGCATTTTATGAAGATCAGACAGACAATGAATGCCGAAGTTACTCACGAATGCACTTCCCGTAACGGGTGCTGAGCAAGAATATACATATTGTGTGTGCCTTATGGTAGACGTGACTGCGTTTGTATGTATGTGTGTGCTATTGTGCGTGTGTGTGCGTTTTTGTGCTTTTACACCCGGCACTCAAAGTTAAGGAGCATATTGATAGCTGATGTTTGCTTGTCCCTGAATATTATTTAATTAGTATATTGAAGTATAATAAATATACATTTGTGGTTAATATTTAATAATTAATATATATAAATTAAATATATTGAAAAATATATGTATTTGTATGAAACATATACAATATTTTTAAAATCCAATTAAAACAAAAACAATTGCCACAGACCTCAAGAATAAATGCTGTGTACACCAGCATGCACTGGTTACAGGGTATATCACAGTGTCACCGTTTAGCCTAGATAAGTCTGTCTGATTGCTTTGTATGCACATACGTACATATTTGCAAACACACACAGACACACACACACTTGTGTATGAAAAGGTAAATTTTCGAAAATACTTATTTATGCATGTAAGGACAAATTGCAGAGTTTCGTTTTTATTTATATAAGGGCTTGCACACTGAACACGCGATCACAGAATTTGTATAATTTGTTATTGAACTCCACAGACTTTTGTAATTTTGAGCGGCAATTCTATTGTTAGTTTATTGTCAGCGATTTTTGCTGTTCGTGATGGCAAAAAAATCCCTGTCTATGAATATCATATGAATTTATATACATACATACATACAAACATTCACATATGTATACATAGATATAATTCACATTTAGAATTGAAGAAGAAACGCCTTTGAGCAAAATCGTTTTTCATTTTGTGTAACAAATGCAATTGTTGTCATTCGTTATCGCTTTCTGCGCTTTATGGCTCTTTCTTCATTGAACTTATGCAGATCGACGACGCGTAAATGAATTTTAATTGTGTGCTATTCACTATTTGTACATTATTTACTTCTTTGCTTTTCACTTTGGCGCGTCTCCGTCCGTTAAATGCGCGTTCCACATGAGCCGCTTGCTGCCGTTGAACTAAAGAACTCGCTCCCAGTGGCTTATTATTATAGTACTCCAGCTAAGTCAGTCCAGATGCTCGCTCAGCTGTGTACAGTGGAACTCACTAAAAATAAACAAAAGCCGTTGCTGTATATGCATAAAAGTTTCAGCTAACGATTTCTACAAAAAACATAATTATACAAGCATATTCAGTTGCTATCTTTAATATCTTTGGAGCTTTCCGCATGAACATATAACTTAATTATATAAAAGTTTTAAAATAATGAAGCCAATTTCATACACACTTATTTCAATGTGCAACGAGAGCGATCGAAAGCTTTGCCTCACTCTCTGTGTTATTTATTGTTCGCTCATTTGTTCTCCCTCGTGCCGGCTCTTGTAACGCTTACGTTATTTCACTTACGTGACTGCAAAGCGGTTACGTTATTTGAAAATAAAATTTTGTACTGTTTAATGTCGCTGCGGTAATATTTACTCTGTTGCACTGACTTTGGTAACATTTTTGAAAAACAAAGATGTGTGATATGCATTGCAATATTTAATATATATACATATACATACATATATATATGTAATATGTATTCATTACTTAAATTGGTGATTGGAAAATGGCCAGCCAGTTAAGAAGTGTTTAATAACCAAAAATTGAGAAATGTCGGAAGCTACGTGCAGTTTAATTAAAATAAAAGTTTATAAGTTTAAAAATATAATTTCTTTGTTAATACAGATAAAAATCTATACATTCATAATTGCGAAAACTCTGAAACGGTAATTTTCTCCATTTCTGGGTATTTTATGACGCTAATAGATTAATACGTTTTTACCACTATAAGAGAGCTATTAAGTTATTTATACAATTTTAGTGCTTTTCCCTGTAGATTTGTTCACCTGTAGAATTCTTGCTCATGGAAGAACTTTTATTAAAATTTAACCGCAATAATTAGGGTCACCACAACATCCATTGTGAATATTTCAGAATGAATTCGATTGAAACTCTCGAAAAGCAATAGCAACTAGTCTTGATATATTTTGAGCTTGACATAAATTGCATATGTTCTAGGTGTAAGGCAAATCGTAAAAGTTAACTATAATTTATTCAAATATGTACAAGCTGTGAAACATTTCGCATAAATTAAATGGAAGCATATATCGTTGGAGTTGAGCAAATGAATGATTCATGACGCTGCAAAAAATGACAAATGCTCTCAGAGCTAATTATATAATTAGTTTATTGTTTGTCAGTTATGTAGTTATTTGTAATTAAACTCATTTTTTACAGCTTTTAATGACTTAACTAAAACAAATTTTTTCGTCTGCTTGAAAAACAGTTGTGTATCACATGTCAGACCTGTTTTCCTATGTTTATTTTCACACCAGTTAGTTGACCTGAAAATTGTTTAATTAATTTCAAAATTTATGCAAAGTAATAATATTCACAAATTATAAAAAATTATGCAGGTCAGCCGACGATTTATGAATTGTAATGATTAACTCTAAAGGAATGCTTTTGATGAGAGAGTGACGAAGGCTTCTTACAAAAGAAATTCAATAATTCAATTCTTAACTGAATTACGTATGCAGTAAGAGAAATGTTACTTTGTCCCTACCTCTGGGTTAATGTACGACAAAAGAATGTTAAGTGCTCAGCTTTTTTAATTGTAGTTAAGGTTCTTTGCAAAGCATATCAGCTATATTTCATCTGCTGTATGCTAAATGGGAGGCTTTGGCATCTGCCAAAAAGGGAAACTTAAAAAAAAAAAAAAAAAAAAAAAAAAAAAAAACAATCGGGAATAATTATTCGGAATTTAATAAGAAATGACTATCCCATTGAAGATTGAATGATGAGACATAATCTTTAAAAATATAATCAAAGTCAGTTTAAAGTTACTTGATGAGAAAATCTTGAATAATGAAAGATATGAGTCAGACTCTAAAAACGTACATAGATCTTTCAGTTTCAGTTTAGATCGTTTCTTAATAACCAGTTTTTCGCTTAAATGGGGTTGACCATTTAATAGTTCAGCAGTTAAAATCAGGGTTCTTATTAACGCACATTAAAACGCCCTCAAATTTTGTATCCCGAATATATACATTGTGTAGAATGTCTACAATGATATAAACTTGGCCAATTTTAGTTAACGTTAACTTTACGCTCGCTCGATTATAAAAAACACAGTACTTAAGTGTGTAGTTATACATATATTATATAAACGTGCTAATTAAAATAATAATAATCATAAAGGGCACGTTTTCCTCTCTTTTTAAAGTGTCGGACTTCTAATACTCTTGCCGGATATAAAATAAAGACAGTAATTTGAATGTTTTTTAAATGGAGCTTCTGCTGAGACTGAAAGATAAAGGACAAAAGAGTCAAGTGTAACCCTTATCTATTATTCGGGGTCCCTGAGTCAAGTGTAACCCTTATCTATGATTTGAAATGACATGTGTAGAAAAAAAAATGTATTTTGAATAATTTGTTGTACAAGGCTAATTCGACTTAAATCGCCCATTTCTAGATTATCTATAGCAAAACTTTCAGTTTCATCTACACATGACAAATAGAATTAGAAATTATTGTAGTTCTATATAGTACTTAGGCTGATAAGCCTTGACCATATAGCAAATGCGTGACAATTTCCTACACGATGCTTTACAAGCAACTATATTTCCGTATTTGCGGGCGTACGTAATATAGTTTATACTAAGTAAGATACAGGTCAATGGGTTCAGTGAACATGGGTATAACACTAAATTGTAGTCAATAATAATATGTTTGGGAGAAGATATCGTAAAGCTTAACGACCTAATGAGTGAGACAGAAGTTCAACAGAAAACTAACAGGAGCATTGCAATCGGGTCTGCCCGACTACTTAATACTTGTTTATAGTACCAAAGCAGCTAAATTATTTTTATTTTTTTTAGTTTGTCTCTCTTCGATGAAATATTGTATAGCTCACAGATCTATATGAAGATCAAGTGATTTCAGCCACCAAGAAGACTATATACATATAAATATATTATTTTTTGACACCCTACTTGAAAATATGCTCCCTAGCAACAAATTTAAATTATCTACTTCACACTGTGGGATCGAGCATTACATGTTGCCCGGTCAAAAATTTCATTTGTATATTGTTTCTCACTTGAATTCGCAACAAAATAAAATCGCATTATAAAAAAATCCACTTGGTACGCGAATTGGTTTTAAATGAGTTACATGCAAATTCATAATGTCAGCCATATCAACCGAGCAGCTCGGCCGGCATTTGATCACTAATTAATCCATATGACGTGAGGTATTGAAGCTCGGGCAATTGATATGCAGCCTGCAAATGCTTGGTAGCCAGCTTAAAAAGAAAGGCGAGTCGCAACTGTGTGTAGACAACAACAAAAACAAACAACAACAACAAATAAATAAACACTTGACGAGAGATCAAGACTCATGAATGGAATAAAATACAAACTGAGTGCTGAACGGCTTTTCGCCCTGACTCAGAATTAGTTATATGACGAATGAAACGAAGATCGTGCGAGAAAGCTTTCAAGTAAACTGTTCGCTGTAATCCACAGACAGCTAACATATATTACAGATATATTTACATATATTACATAAGTTAATCGTAACCAGCTTTCGACCGATTCAATTGAAGCATACAATACAAATTTGGCAAAAAGCGCATTCAAAATCATTTTCTAAATTTTAATAAATTTATAATATCTAAATATTTAATACTATATACAGAAATTTTGATTTAATTTATTTAAATTTATAACAACATTTTTGTTTGCAGCCTTCGATATTTTTCATTCATAACTTACTTAATATACTACATACAAATTAGTTCTCACTGTAATATATAACTTTAATTATTTGAATTATATCTCAAGTCTGTAGAAATATATAGATTTTATATAGATTTTAAAACGTGACTTTCGTTGGCCCATAACCAAGTGGCGACGACAAATCATGCAGCACCGGAAACCAAGAAACCTTTGACGTAAATCAGATTCTAATAGTTTTCGGCATGCGAGACACGATCGAAACAATCCCGGATTACCGAATAAGCAATGCTCTGTTTAATACCCAAAAAATACGCAAGCGCGCAGGTATATATATATAAAGACACACACACACACACACACACACGCATACATTCACGTTCATATTTGTATGTATGAATATAAAGCAGTTATTTCTATTCTACGCTCACGACTTCAAAGTTCAATTAAGAACTCTGAATGGGATCGGCTTTATCACATAAACTTGACCAATATTATCCAATTGAAAATATAGGAGAAAACGCAAATACCCTTCCTCTGAGATCTGCGCCCTCCTCTGTCGAAGCGCTAACCCACATGATAAACACAAATCCGTTAGCAATTGTAAAATTCTAACCGTTTGATCAAATCGCAATTGCGACGCTTTCAGTGGGCCAACTTATAATGAGGGGATTATACGACCGATAATCATATACAATGCAGCAATAATAAAAACAAACAACAACCAAAAAGAGCTATATACAATGAGCTTTCAGGTTCAGCTTCTATACATATACATGAGTTGCATTATATCTAAGCAACACATAGTGAGCCGATAGTCTCTATAGCTACTCCAAGAACCTTCAGACGATTTTCCTATCAATTAGTTTGGCTCCAATTGATACTCTTACTCTTAATCTTTGCAAAGTTGACAGTAGAAATATAATAATATTATATATATAAATAGATATACATATACTTAGAAAGAGGCTTGTAGCTTGATCAACATTTATGCAGACATCCAAACGCCTAGCTTCACCAAATTGGTGCTTGAAAACTGATTTCACCCCGATTAGTCATTTTCAGTTAAGTAATAGCTATTGATTTTCTTGCTTCGCTCACGGTTCACATTAGCTTAATAACTTTCGGATTGATCATGGGTGTAGCCCAAGTGAAACGCCTCCATTCGAAGTTCCCATTGGGTTATCGGAACGATGTAGATTTATTATTTCCTATGGGCATTGCCTATAAAGCTTAATCATTTCACACAATTGATCAAATATGAAATCTTGATGACAGCGATTAAATAAATATAAATACACATGTGGTAATATGAAATTACAGCTAATAT
The DNA here is from genome assembly GCF_054131065.1 of Drosophila arizonae. Lineage (NCBI taxonomy): Eukaryota > Metazoa > Arthropoda > Insecta > Diptera > Drosophilidae > Drosophila > Drosophila arizonae. The sequence goes on along the minus strand of NC_142923.1, from coordinate 17,092,014 downwards.
CTTAAAAATAAAAATAATATATTATTATTCGTCAGAATTAATTTAATTTAAAAAATTTCGTACATACATGTTCCTTTAATTATTTAAATCAAGTATTTTTCAATTTGCTTTTAACTCAATCATAAATGCTTTTATTTTATTTAATATTAATCAAAGATCAATGTATCACTTACACCATACCACTTCTACTACAACAGCTCTGACTCAGACCGCCGCATTAAACAATGAATTTCAGCTTATTGTAAAAAATATAGCGTTCTATATATATATGCACATTTATATATTTAGATATATACACTTATATCAGTTCGAATAAGACGTAAAAAATGTGAAAACCGCTTGCAACCAGTGTTGCCAGGTTTTGAGACATAAAAATAGCAAAATCGTCTCTAAAAAATAGCTGAAAATAGCTAAACAAATTTTAAAATAGCTTACAAAATAGCTGAGAAACCTTTATGCATTATGCATTTACTTTAAATTTTATTTTTAAATGTTATTTAATAATGTTACAATTTGGTCCACATCCAAATCATCATCAGAATTATATTTTTGATTAACTGGAATCATGTTTAAATGAAATCATGGAAAATGTTTAAATTTTTTGCCCAAAGACGCCAATCGCAGTTTTATGTTTTTTTTTTTTTTTTTTGTCGCGGCATGCATTTTAATATCGTGCAATTTGGCAAAAACACTGCATTTGCAGTATATACAATACGCCCGCCTGTTGTCCGACTCATCCTCCTTAATCCAATTCTTAAATTCGGTGATTGTTTTCCAGGAATCACGAAATTTCTGCTTATATTTTTTATCCATCACATACAATTAATGCCAAGAAGCGCGCCAAGAAGAATTAGCGATGGTGTAAATTCACAACTGATGTTATAAGTACGATAAAGTCGTGGTGGTAGTATCGCGCAGATCATTACGTACAATTTTGGACTTAATCGAAAAATGTTTTTTTTTTTTTTTGCTTTAAATTCTAAAATCAAATTCAAAATATTCGTTTGTAAAATAGCTAAATTTATAGCTAATAGCATTTTCAAAATTTTCATAGCATTTAGGGTTCAAAAATAGCTAAAAATGCTATTAAATAGCTAATCTGGCAACACTGCTTGCAACGGCGCTATAAATATAACTAAACAGAAAACATAAACGAAAACAGAACGCGCAACAATGGCAGAGGGTGAAAACAGAAAGGTGGTTGAAAATATGCACACTTAATTTTTGCGCCAATATTGAAATTTTCAAATGTCAATCCCATATACTTTTGCGTAAGTTGGCAGCGTCATCACTAACAGTTGTGGTGGACGGCGATTGGTAATGAAATAATATTGTGATGATTCAAAGAGCTAATTTATGTTCTATTCTATTATGTTCTCTGATATAATCAAAGCATATTGCTCGTAAATTATTACCAAAATAAAACTTAAAATAAAATAAATGGTTTTAATAGAGATTCATCGATAAGCTGTACATATTAACATTCCATTTATCGATAGATTGTCTATCGACAATTTAGTGATTTGTTGATAAACTAAAAACAACGTGATGAAGATCTCACGATTTAAAAAGTCTCACAAAACTCTTGCATTTTTTTCAACGCACTTTGATTACCGTGAACCGTATCAGGTGCTTATTGACGCTACCTTCTGTCAGGCTGCTTTGCAGGTAAGTTGCGTAGCTCCGCTCAAACAAAAACGGAATAAGTGATACATGCATTTTTCTCAACTTTTAGCACAAGATCGGAATAGATGAACAAATTAAAAAATATTTTCAATGTAATGTGAAACTTTTAACTACGCAATGCGTCATACTCGAAGCCGAGGCACTAGGAGCTCCATTGTTAGGCGCCTTATCGATTGTCAAGCAGTTCTATGTGCACAAATGCGGGCACGAAGGCAAACCTGTTGCAGCTGCGCAGTGTCTTAAATCGATGGTAGGATAGTGTATTTCCAAGTCGAGTCAACCACGTTTCACAATTTAAATTGCAGACAAAGGACAATCGCTACATAGTTGCAACACAGGATCGCCTGCTACAGGCAAGTCTTCGTAAGGTGCCCGGACGTTGCCTTCTCTACCTGCACAAAGCGACGCCGGTGCTGGAGGCGCCCTCAGAAGCGTCCAAGAAATGGGTGCAAAAGAAAGCCAAGAATTTGATGCTGGGCCAACACGAACAGAAGATCGAATATATGAAAGAGAAACAGGGCATAAAGCCAACTGAGCCCGTTAAGCCGAAAAAAGTCAAGGGACCAAAGAATCCAAATCCGCTTTCATGTAAAAAGAGCAAAAAAGCGAATAAGCCCAGCCTCCAGCAAGTAGAGCAGACAACACAGCTGAAGGCCAAAAGAAAACGCATCAAGATTCCAGAGCACGTGAAAGCAGCACTTGGATCAAAATAAACTTCTTTATATAATTTGCATTTGCTTCTCTGTAGTGTATAAGTAAAGGTTTCTTATCAAAATACGATCTAAGTAATCTCATAGCTTGCCGTCTCGAATTTTCATCAAGGTCTTCTCGGTCATAAACTGGGCCAAAATTTTGGTGAGCGTGGCATTGCGAGCGCAATAGGCCATCGCATTAACCGGGAACAGACCACACCAAGTTAGATCCATTTTGTTGGCGATGGCCACCGCAAAGAGCTCTCCACAGCGCTCCGCCGTTAGGCGCTTCTGATTGGCTGTGCTATCGCCCACCTTTGCACCTTTGGTGCCCGTGAATGCCTCCATCAGGAAGTCTGTGGCGATGGGACCAGGTGCAAATATGGTTACATCCAACTTGCGCTGTTCCAACTTCAGTGAAGTCAAATAGGCATTGAGGGCATGCTTGGCGGCGCAGTAGGTTGCAGAGAAGGGCACCGGGCTGAAGCCAGCTATGCTCGAAGTGGCTGCAATGTGACCGCGTCCACCGTTCTGTTCCAGGAAGTAGCGCACAACCAGGCGGGATAGATGCACCACAGAAAACACGTCCAGCTCGAATAGGTCACGATCCACTTGGATGTCAATGTCTACCCAGTTGGCGCGCTGTGAGCGACCCGCATTGTTCACCAGGACATCGAGTCGCTCGAAATGATTGAGCACGGTATAGAGATGAGCTTGATGCTTGTCCAGTTGCAACACATCCATTTGAAGAATCAAGACATCCTTCTGAGCCAATAGACCACGCGCCGCGGCCAAGCATTCGGCTTGCACCTGCTCCAGCTGTTCAAGACGGCGCGCACTGAGCACTAGGCGAACGCCATGGCGTGCCAAGCTAATCGCCAAGGCGCGGCCGATGCCGCTTGATGCACCTGTTATCCAAACCACCTGTCCGCGCATTGTCGATATCGAGTTTCCGAAACGAGATTTGTACCATAGCGCCACATTACAGTCCAATATTATCCAGAGCAAAACGTATACGAAATAGTAGAGAATTAGCAAAATGAATAAAAATTCAATGAACGACATATTATAGCACTTTGAACTTTAACGTAACACATGCAACGACGCATCTGCACTCTAAACGTAGACTTTCCTTTTGTAGTCTGATAATACATCAGCTGACTTCTCTGTGGACCATCGATATATAATTGGGAAAAGGAGAGCGAAAGAGAACCTGATGCGTGATGAGCTAAATATCGGTAGTTATATTTGAAATTATTTAGAGCAAGTATGGAAATGTTCAAAATTGAAGATGACACAATATATGATCAAATTGATTAAGTACGTATAAAATTATCGTATTCTTCATTGAATTGATAAAATATTTATATAAAAGTAGGCGTAAATTACTAAGTTACACAATTGTTAATTTTTGTATATTTTTCTTAGCTTAAAGTATTTAATTATATATAAAAAATTTCGCAGTTTTCAGAGCCAAGATTGTGTTAACAGTAAATCCTTTGTAATTTTGCATAAATTAATCACGTTTGCATCACACTATTCAGATCCCCACAGATCTTGTCGATCTCCGCATAGCCCGCTTGTTCTAGGCTCATAATCGCATTCGCTAGACCCACCGTTTCTCGCATTGAGTGCGCCTTCACCCAGATCCGCCCATTGACGCCCACGGCGATCTCAAAGGGCAGCTCGTCTGTGAGGGCTGCGAGGGCCGGGCAGCTCTCGCGCAGTAACAGACGGGCCAGGTTTAAACTGCACTTAAAAAAGAATCCGTCTTGTAAAACACCTAGCTTGCCACGCTTGCCATTCGAATTCACGCACACTAGCTCCGGCTCAATGTCTGCATTGGCGTTGAGAACGCGGGCGTAAAGCAGATCACCAGGATTCAGATCAGGCCGATTCTTTTTTGTTGCTGCCTCAAAGGCCAGGTAGGAAATTGCAGCCGTGTCCGCTGAGCCAATATCCACGCGGTATAAATCGCCCACTCTGGCCTTCACTATGCCAATAATCAGATCTCCTCTCGCTGGCACATAACGCCGCTGATAGTTGTCCACCCAAAATGTGTTTGGATCTTTGTGCCGGAGCGGGCCCGCCTTGCTGGCTACAACTTTGTCGTCCAATCTTCTTAGTCCTGGGCCTAGAATGACTCGTTTGTTTTTCGCTGCGTCTTCCACAACCCGAACACGCTCGCCGGGCATAATAACGCTTGTATTTTCAGACATAATATGGTTAGCAGTAATAATAAAGAGCCAAAACAATGCCGGCCGCGTGCTCTATAGATTGTTGATTTAATATCGATAAAGCAATATCGATGTTGCTGCTGCAACACAAACAGTGCTGGAAAGTGCCAGCACATCGCCGATGGATAACGTATTATATTATTTATAAAATTATTATTATGGTTTCTTAGTTATTTTTATAAACAATTTAAAATATTCTGTGTCTCCCAAAGGTTGAACCAGATTTTAAGTGAATGGAAGCCACATGTGGATGCCATTACGGCTAACCTTCGCACAAGGTCAATCATATATCCCTCACCAAGCTACCGGCCGCCAGCTTACCGACGAAAAATTCCACTCGCAGCACCTTGCCTGGAGTACGTATACGCAACCATAGCGGCAATTTAGGTTCCACAGTCCACAACAACAATGGCCAACACTTTAGTATCGCGAGCTGTGCGCGTATTCCCCTTGCTGCAATCATCGATACCAGCGCCAACCCACATAAGCCGAAATAGAAACTTCGTCGCCTCATCGCGTTGTGCGACACACGATTTCAGTAGCAAATCAGCCAGCCAAGCCCGAAGCTCACTAGAGTCGCTCTCGTCTGGATTTAAATTTATAAAATTTAAAAGTTCTTGGTAAGTATTCAAGTGAGATTATAACTATGTTATATTAGTAGTATTGTTTTTCTCTCAATTTGATATCAATCGTTTTCAATCGCGAAATTTGCTTTCTATGGTAGCTGCAGTTATCTAATACATTTTTATTATGTATTTTTAAGCAAACTCGGAATGTGAATAGTTATTTATATATACATCTGTTAATGCCATTTAACTAATACCTTTCGTTTACTTTGAAAAGAAATTGCAATAAATTTGTTAATTTCTTATCGTAATTCGCGAAAATTTGCTTACTTTTCGGCGTTCCTCTGAGTCCATTACTTTTGCTGTGACCTTAAAGCGCTCTGTAGAGGTCATTCGTACAAGCGGTGAGCGCTATTGCCATCGCGCTCTCACGTATCGCTTGTGAAAAAAGTATTTCCTTGCGGGAGGGAAATTGCTGATTGTTCTTAATTCGATCAAATACCGGCAGATCAAAAGAAAAAGTATTAAATAATTACACAAATACGCACAGAATAAAATGATTTTTATTAAAATTTACTTATTCGATTAACGGAAGCCAAAATTAAGCTTTTTAGCCTGTAATACAAATCAATGAAAATCTCAAATAAATAACAATCATATGGTAAATTAAACTCTTAGGTAAATAATTATTAATGCACCTTTTTTAATGTGTTTTGCAGTTCTAAAGAAAGCAACATGACCATCAAGTCGATCAAAGCACGTCAAATCTACGACTCTCGTGGTAACCCCACCGTCGAGGTCGATTTGACCACTGACTTGGGCCTGTTCCGGGCAGCCGTTCCCTCTGGTGCCTCGACTGGCGTGCATGAGGCTCTGGAGCTGCGCGATAACGACAAGGCCAACTACCATGGCAAGTCTGTGCTGCAGGCTGTCGGCCATGTGAACAACACTCTTGGCCCTGAGCTGATCAAGGCCAATCTGGATGTGACCGATCAGGCTGCCATTGATAATTTCATGATCAAGCTCGATGGTACCGAGAACAAGAACAAGTTTGGTGCCAACGCCATTTTGGGTGTCTCTTTGGCCGTGGCCAAGGCTGGTGCTGCCAAGAAGAACGTGCCCCTGTACAGGCATCTTGCTGATTTGGCTGGCAACAAGGAAATTATCTTGCCTGTGCCTGCCTTCAACGTCATCAATGGCGGTAGCCATGCTGGCAACAAGCTGGCCATGCAGGAGTTCATGATCCTGCCAACTGGCGCCACCAGCTTCACTGAGGCCATGAAAATGGGCTCTGAGGTGTACCATCACTTGAAGAATGTTATTAAGGCCAAGTTCGGCTTGGATGCTACCGCAGTGGGCGATGAGGGTGGTTTCGCACCCAACATTCAGTCCAACAAGGAGGCTCTGTGCCTCATCAACGACGCCATCGCCAAGGCTGGCTACACTGGCAAGGTGAGTAATTGAATTCTCTTCAATATGTCGCAAAATTAATTTTATATGCTTATGCTTTTGTATTTTATAGATCGAGATCGGCATGGACGTTGCCGCCTCTGAATTCTTCAGGGATGGACTCTACGATTTGGACTTCAAGAATCCCCAGAGTGATAAGGCACAGTGGCTGTCGCCCGAAAAATTGGCTAACTTGTATCAGGAGTTCATTAAGGACTTCCCCATTGTGTCCATTGAGGATCCCTTCGATCAGGATCATTGGGATGCCTGGACCAATTTGACTGCCAACACCAAAATTCAGATTGTCGGTGATGATTTGACTGTCACAAACCCTAAGCGCATTGCCACTGCTGTCGAGAAGAAAGCCTGCAACTGTCTGCTGCTTAAGGTCAACCAGATCGGTACAGTGACGGAATCCATTCAAGCTCATTTGCTGGCCAAGAAGAATGGCTGGGGCACCATGGTGTCTCATCGTTCAGGTGAAACCGAGGACTCTTTCATCGGTGACCTGGTTGTTGGTCTTTCCACCGGTCAGATCAAAACTGGTGCTCCATGCCGCTCGGAGCGTCTAGCCAAGTACAACCAAATACTGCGTATTGAGGAGGAGATTGGCCAGGGCGTTAAGTTCGCTGGCAAGAACTTCAGGAAACCACAGTAAATCTCGCTTCTTATAAATTCCAATAAAACACCAAGCACCCACTCGAATGAACAAATACCAAAGCAGAAAGCGCAAACGCGAACTCAGGCGCAAGCGCCCAAGTAAAAGGTGTCCATTTGGTGTAGATTTGTGTCTGGCGCACAATACAAACCGATTTATTATGCCCCAAAATTGCATCGTTATTTAAACAAAATTACATATATTTACTGTTATCAGTACTATGATACACACATTATTTATATAGACGTATGTTTTGGTCACGCGAAGATATTTAACCAGATGTACGACGCTTTTAGCAACATTATCAGTGTGAAAATTAAATAAAGATTGACCTCTCAACTCCCTTATATTATTGTAACTGGTTCACAATGTTAAGCATCGATTGTTCAACTTTATATAAAGCAGCGCATAAAGTTCTAGAAGCAGACATATAATACATCTTATTCAAGTGTTAGTAGATGTGAAATAAATATTGTTGAAAATATATGTTTCTCAAGTCTTTCGCTGAAATACTTTTCGGTTTTTGCAAATTAAAATTTAACGTTTAATATTTATTTCAAATTATTATATATTTTAACTTAAGATTTCGAAATTATAAAAACCAAAATTTTTATTTATTTAATTTAACATTCTCATTGGAAAGATATTCACTCATATTATAGACATGGAAATTTCAAGGCCATTGTCAAGAGCGTGTCCCATTATTAAAATATTCGACCTTTATAGAAGGTTATCAAAAATTTTTTGGTAACCAGCTGAATATTTGTTTGAAATCAAGCATATACAATATTTTGAAATGGAACTTTGGAACCGCTGGCCTTTTATAGAAATAACAGTAATTATTTTAACAAAAATATCGACTGAATTTTGAATTACAACGTAAGTATGCAATGCAATGAAAATATGTGAAATGTTTAATGAAATTATTGCATGATTTTCGAAATCATTTCATAATTTATGAAATTTTCTCATGATTTGCGAAATCATTCAATGGATTTGTCATCCAAGAGAAACAATAAAACAGCAGGATTAACATAATTATATGTATATTTTTTTATAGAGTTTTCAAAGGATATTCAATGGACAATTTGTAGCATATATTATTTGAACATAAAGCAGATAAAACATTTAATCGCAGAATATTTGAAATTGTTAAAAACAACTTGGCATAATCGTTGTCAATTTATTGTTTTATAACGTTTAGCTAACTAAAGTTAAAATACTTTTCAACATTTAACAAAACTAAAAAATTTTTCTGATGTACTTATTCTAAATATGATGTTAAAAAACGTGATATAAAAAAGTGTCTGATTAGTAAACCAGGTGATATGCTTGTTAAAAACTACATCTATCTATGCCTAATTTGTCATAGCTAGGGCACCGAATTGGTAGCAATGGCAATAGGCCAAGTCGTTGGTCCCTTTAGCAGAATATCCTCGAGAGCAAGTTTGATTTTGATGAAACGTCGCTTGAACTCGAGGCCACAGCCCTTCGACAGTCGAAAATCGACGAGTATTTTGCCATCCATCTCAATGATGTGAGCCTTGAACACTAGGCGAAGCTTGCGTCTATCAATAGTTGAGATTGTGACGACGCCATCGTCGCCGACCTTGCAGGTATAGCTACCCAGGCGCTCGATCGTGCTCACCAGCCGCTTGATGGTGTCGTCCCAGCGGGTCGTCACGAAAAATCGGGTCATGCGGCGCACCAAGCGCTGGAAGTAGTTCTGTGATGCGCTCTGTTGCGTCTGATTCATTTGTGTTGCCAGCAGCAGATCGTCCAGCATCGCGGGCTGTGAGAAGCAATACGTTAGCCGTGCCTCCTGAGCCAGCGCCTGTCTGTCGTCGTCAGCCCCTTGGCCATTGCCATTGGAATTGCGCGATCGAGGCACGAACTCATCGTCACAGCGCATTGTGGGCATCGGCTGAGAGCAATAGTTGCGCGATATGGAATCATCCAAATTATTGCTCAAATGAGCGCTCGACTGCAGCCGCTGTCGTTTAGCCTTGGGTGAGCAAATCTCCAAAGCAGCGGCGGAGTCAACTATATCATAGGAACGATCTGCAAAGGAGACGCGTCAACGCCATTAGAAGTAATCGAAAACGAGCACACAGAAAGATTGCATGAACAAAAGTAAAACCGCAATTAACTGAATAAACGAAAAGAAAGCAATGCAAAGACCATTTGGTTTTTGGTAATAAAGCTCTATGGAATACGCGCACACCATACAGCTAAAATCACCAAAGAACAAATAATATGCAAAATAAAAAGCCAAACCAAATCATATTATAAAAATAATATATATGTACATGCATATTCGATTATTTCACAAGTTCGCTGGGGTTTGGCCACAGAGCCAATGCTTTGGTAATCTAGCTTTATGAAGTATTTAAATCTATCATACAGCTAAAGCGCCAAAGCAACGGCAATGGAGCGAATATCTAAAAACACTTTTACATTACAATACACTTGCACTTGGATGGATTCTCTAGTCCGAGGTTCTCGACTTCGAATTCACAATTGTGTGGCTGTGTGCAACACGGACGGCACAGGCACAGAGCGACCCTCAAAGTATGCAAAGCAATATGTGATTGAGAGTCACTAAGTACCTGAGCTGCAGCGTGTGCTGGACATCATGAATCGGGCACTCTCTAGCTATATTGATGGAGCCTGAGTTCTTACCATGCTCGGCGAACTGCATGTTGCACCATTTGTGATCGAGGATCTTTTCCAGCGTCAGGCGCGCACCCGGACTGGTGGCCAGCACTTTGCGCAGCAACGAGATGGCCAATGTGTCCAACTTGCTCCATGGCGTTTGCGTTTGCCAGCGATCGTTGTCCTTCCAGGTGATGAACTCCGCGCAGCTGGCCGAAGGCTGATCCCAGGGCAGTTCTGTGAAAGGTCAATATATTGAGTTGAGTTAATTGCAAGAGCTAGCAAAGCGTGGTGAGTTCTGTGAGTGTTGGTTGTTTTTGTACCGTGCAAATTAGAAAAGTTCATGAACATTTAGCTTAATTCGTGCACTAAACAGTTTAACGAACTGTTTTTTATTTTATTGTTCTCTTATTTATTTATTATTTTGTTTTACTGATGTTGGCGGATGGTGCGAGCGGTTGGGCGGTGTCAAGCAATTTAAGCTGGAGCTTTGGTATAAAAGCTTTAGATGATACAATATGTGAAAACAATCTACAGCTAGAATACCAAAGAAACAGCAAAAATGAAAGAGTGGCAATTGTGTGGGTGAGACAAATAACATGTAGAACAGTGAGTTATATATTGTATTTATGTATAAAAAACAACACAAAAATCACATAGACAAATCGTAATGACCGTGTACAACAGTGCCGTTATTATTAATTAGAAACGAGCAATGTGAGCGACAGAAGAGGAAACAATATGCAAATGTTTTCTTTTATTATTGAATATGCTTTTTTTTTTAGTCATGTCGTAAACAGGCAAAAAGTGTTGGTGCATAGTGGAATTTTTTTGTACTCACCACCCGCTAGCATTGTCACCAATATGACACCACATGACCAAATGTCCGCCGGTTGTGCGTGATACGGCTTCAATAGCACCTCTGGCGCCACGTAAGGAAGGGTGCCACAGCGCTTATCTAGTAAACGCTCTCGTCCCTTGCATCTGAAATAAAAGGAGGAACACAATTTTTAAAAAATATATAAATTGTATATGAAAATCTAGAGTGCCTAAAGACGTGCCCATATTATATAGCAGGATTATTAACACCTAACTACTGCTTCGCCATTGCCTCGGTCAACTTTAAACTACACAGTAAATTTAATTTTTAAATATATGAATATAAATCAAATATATTTTATGGACACAGACTTATATTCGTATAATTGTTTGGTAGAAAAGGTTTATAGCCCGTCATATACTTTGCCTAGTACAGACACTTGAGATGTTTTTCACACAGACACTTATTCCAATATTTTGGCAGTCTCCCAGTCTAAATTAGCTAGGATTCGTATTCTAATATATTATACCTAAACATAGTGGCCATTCCAAAGTCAGAGATTTTAACATTATCATGCTCGTCCAGTAGCAGATTCTCAGGCTTCAGATCACGATGGGCAATGCCACGCTGATGCAAATAGTTCAGACCGGAGAGCAGTTGGGTGAAGTAACGCTGTGCTTCATGCTGCGGCATGCCAACGTCAGGTTCTGCAATTACAATTAAACTGTAAGAGTTTAAAGATTACAAAAGTTAAATTTGTAAGTAAAATCTATTAACATTTCCAACAGGAAGACAGATGGACATAATGATTAAATTTTTTAACATAATCAATAGTATATAATGATATTATAATAATATGAATTTCATCAAATTGTAATATGTAAATGAAAACTTAGATTAACTTCTTAATGATATAAACCATCGAACTACTTACCGATCCGATCGAATAGCTCTCCACCGGCAGCATATTCCAAAAAGATATACTCCACATGTCCCTGGGATCGTTTGCCAAAGAAGCGTAAGATGTGTGTGTCCTGTAGCATCTTCTGTATGCAAACCTCCTTGCGCACTGAGATCACGGCATCGGGATGCTTCTTCAGGTCGACCATTTTCATGGCCACAGCCTCTCCCGTCTGGCGATTGATAAGCAATTTGACTCTGCGCCAAGAAAGATAAAAAATAATTGGGTTGCTCTGTGAGTTTTATGTGTCGGAAAAATTAGTCAATGCAATCGACAATGAGAATTTCCCCACTCACACCCGTATCCCTAACACCATTCAGTCTGTCTTTGTACTGTACTGGATGCAGTGCAGTGCTCCTGTTGCCATTTTACCGAAGCTTCGTAGTTGGAGCATGCGCGCAACACAAAAATGAGCTTCGGAACTCAATAGCGGAGCAACAGCAGCAGCATCAAATACGCCGGAAAAGCGAGATTTCTCTATTTTCGTTTCACATCACTTCCGGTTTATTGACTTCAGCACACACGAGCCAATCTGCAGTACGCAGTCTGGGCCTCTGATTGCATTGCAATGCATTGAATTGCATTGCTGTCCACTTACTCGCCATAGGCGCCTTCACCTAGCGTCTGCGCTAGAGTCCAGCCCTCTACGAATTCACGGGTCGCTGACGTTGCGGCTGCCATGTCCTGTGATTGCTCAATAATTGTGCCTTTATATCCTGTCATTTACTAACTGTTGTCGCCATGTGCCATTATCTCCTAGCTCTTTGTCAAGTGAGCCATAAGCCGAGCTGCAAACAAATAATCAAATACAAATAATTAATATGGCTGTCAGTTTAAGTTTCACTGTCATTTACACGTATCAGTATCAGTACATTCACCTACCCTCAGACATATACATATATATATACTTTTGGGGATGCTGCATTGCAGCTTTGTGGTGTACAAACTATAGGGAAAAACGTCAAGTTTTTATACTGTTTTAATATTTCATCTTTTGGTATGGTCATGGTTCGCTCATGCGCTGTTCCACTGCTCATTTAAAGCTCTATCCCTAGTATATATACCATACAAGCTAAACATATAACAAAGTTCTATTTAGATTATGATCATCATTTTCATTAGATGCTGATTAACTTTTCAACTATGTGTATCTGAACGTCAATCCTTCCAACTATAATTTCGTCCAGCCGGCAAAGCTTCTCGGAATGCTGCATTTGCCAGGCTGCTCCTTTCGTCCTTTCGCTCGGCTACAGCCAGAGACAAATGAAGCATCGTATCCCTCTTTTGTTCTCTTAGACTAATGGCGGCATTCGAAGCGGCACTTTCACGTCATTTTTCCCTTTTGCTTGAAAGCTCTCGATGCTCTCTGCTGGTTCGTTCAACAGGCCACTAAACTTTTGTTTATAATATTGTTGTGTGTACTCCATTGAACAGTTGACAGAGCCCGAATGTTGCTCCTCTCTTTCAACAGTTTGACGAGCACACATCTGTACACACCTGTACAGCTTTGATTAGGATAGTGAAAACAGCCTCGGGGAATTCTTGACATCACAATTTATGCAATTTTAGCATTATAAATGCAAATGAGAATGTCGTGAGTGCTTCTATTTCTGTCAAGCTCATCTATGTCAGGAATAATATTGAATTTCAGTCAAATAGGCAATACATATGCACACATGCGAAATATATCTTTAAATATAGCCGAGTAAAGTATATTTTCGATATACAAACAGAAATGGACATTATCAAAATTTCTCAATTAAAACTTATAAACTTTAGTAAAAAGAATTCTAATCAAATATTTATTAGAAGTTAAATAAAAAATTTGAAACATTAATGGAATTTTGTATTTATACTTGAAACCGATTAGGTACAATAATTCAATTTGTGCTATATATATATAAGCTTTTTATGTTAATGTCGATAAGAAATTATTAATATGCTACAGCTGTATGTGAAAGTAGCTTCGCTGTCATGACCGAAACTGATGCTAACCATATGCACATAATCTGGTACATCAAATGTTTAATCGCCACAGTCAAATATCGGATGGATATAGAGCAAGAAAGAACTTTGCTTGTTTCCGTTTTACATAGAATGATGTAAATATAATCCATAAATTTACTTTATTATCGGAAATAATTTTTTACCAGGCTGCTGCAAACTCGATTTTCTACGCTTTCATAGAAATAATTGTATACTCGTTATTTCGAAAAGCATTAAAATAACCTTTTTGTTTATATGGTTTAAATACATGTTATGTGTTTAAAATACATTATCAAATCGTATCGATGCATATTTTAAATGCAAAGAACTTGAGATGCCAGCTCACTTACAGCTATATAAATGAATATATATTTTAAAGAAATTAATGTGTGGAGTCTGTGACTTCAGAGCAAACTGAATACGTTAAGGAACTTACATTTTGAATATATGTATATAAGAAATATGAATCCACATTAATAGAAAATATTTCAAATGTTAAATAGCCAGAATAGCATTCGTATGACGCCGCTTGACTATCGCCACACGACTTCATTCAATTAATGCAAAATATTCCATTAAAGAAAATGCTTGATATGAGCTTGTTGTCTATACGATCGCTGCGGCAGCATATCCCTCGTCTAGCTGGAAACTAGTCCCCTAGCAACAGCAACTGCAGCAGCGACAAAGAAAAAAGCTTGTGCTGTGGGACTTGTGAGTTGCCACTAGGAATTGCGACTGGGAGAGTTGCCCCGCCAGCATGTCGAAGAAGCAGAAGTTAAGCAAATACGAGTTTCGTCAAGTATTTTTATTTGAGCACCGGTTTAGTTTTTTTTTTTTTTTTTTTCTGTTTTGCGCCCTGTACATGAAGCAGTTCCTGCCGCAGTAGAGGTCTCTAGCCGCCGCCTCTTGCCCCGGAACAACAAATGCAGAAAAAAGAGGTAAAAATATGTATATTGTATGGTTAGGATAAAATATATACTACTGCTGTTGGCGGTAGTGGATAAGGAATAAGAGACAGGTATCACCGCTGTGGCTGGGACGGGACAGAGATGGAAATGGACATGCTCGTACCATGTGGTTGTATAGTTACGGACAGACAAGCTCGGCAAGAAAATACCAGCCCAGCCAGTTTTTATTATAACCTCTTTCTTTTTGGTGTATTTCATAGCGGGAGCTGGAAGCAGCCACGTGTACGTGTGCAGAGAAAACTTGCAAGCTAAATAAAATTGAGTGTTTAATTGATAGTGCAAGTGGGAAGAGATTTACCGTCATAAGAGGTTTTGAGCTGGCTGCGATTGGAGCTATCCTTCGTCTTGGAGACACGCGCGTGAATTGCATTTGTTTTTGTAAAGTTTTCGCCCGCTTTTTTATGCTTCGCATTTTACTTCTTTTTTTTTTTTTTTCTTTCCTTCTTTACTTAAGTCCACCACCGTTTCCAGCTGAAGTAAATCGCCGCGATTGATGACAGCTTTTTTCGGAGAGCGCTCACTGACAGACACTGCACGTAGTACAAACACTAACACACCGACGGATACACGCATATATATATATATATATATATATATATATATGAATCCGGTTAAAGTGTAGGAAGCGTTTTGTCTGTATCTACACACCTCAAAGGTGCCAATGTCCCGGCTTTTCATAAATCTCTTTTCCGAAGGCTATCAAACACTATAAGCCTGTGCGCTGGATAGTTTATTTCCTTTTCTTTACTTTACTTCATTTATTAATTTTATTTCATTTTGGCAAATTAGAGTTTTCATCCGGTCTCCTGTCTCATATGTATATCGGCTCGTCCTGGGCAAGCGTTCAAATGAAACTGTGAGCAGCAAATGCGACCGATACATGAGTATTTTATAATCTACATGACATGGACCAGGCTGCCAACTCGAAACTTCCAAAGCCAAAGGCGAGAGAGAGATAGAGAGAAAGAGCGAGATTCGCAAAGAGGGAGAATGAGCGAACGAGCAATAGTCACAGAGAGCGAAGAAGAGATTAAATATTGAGAGCGAAAGCTTACGCATGCGCGCGCCAAAACGCTGTCAATTTCGGTGGTTGATGCACTCTTTCTCTTTCTCTCTCGTAGCAGCGTGTGCTCTAAACAGCTTCCAAGTGAAACTTTCAGCTCTTAAGTTTTGTAGAAGCAGCTGGGACTAAGATGTAGCCGGTGAGCGTGGAGCAATTCCTACGCAGGCGATAGCCGGTGAGCGCAGGGCTGTTGCTTCTTTTACTTCTGCGTCTTTTGTGTGTGAGTAGCCACTCACACATTGATACATGCATACGTACATATGCATATAACGTGTACATACGTATACCCATATACATATATCTGTATATGCATGCGTGTATGTATGTGTAGATTTTATTATTGTGCAGCGTAGTAGTATTCACTTACAGACTAACCTCGGCGTCGTTATACGGTGTGTCCGTCAATGTGAACACAAAAGTTACCCCATTCCCCACATTTGTATTCCTAGTTTGAGAGCCTGAGTCTTACCTTTATGTACATATGTACATACATAAAATGAAAGGTGATTCCTTGACTGTACATTAACGAGTGGGACGAAATGGCTATAATTAAGAGCACTGATACACCTCTTTATGTCCTGCTAACACCATACACGTACAATTGAATATTCCAAAAATACCAATAAAAAGGTCAGCTAATTTTATCAAAGGTTAAGTTAAATGCCCTTTCGATTATACTTTATTCTGACGGCTCTCTACAAGAAGTGAAAAGGAATAATGTTTATTCGCCAATTCGAAGATTAATACCCTTACAGTAAATAATACAGACAGTATTATCGATATTATTTATTGTATATATGAATATTGATACTTGATATGTAGTTTAGTCTGACCTTTACTAAAAATATGCTGAGCCCATTTCATATATTTAAAAAACCTTGGATTTTTGCATATTAAGTCAATAGGCATTCAAATCTAAAGTTTTTTTTTGTAATTCAAATCTGTGTTTATTAACAGTAAGGGTGTCTGAGAGTCGCGTGCTTTTTGCGCAATTTTAAAGATTTCAAGACTTCTCGACAAGACTCGGGACTCGTTTACGTAAATATATTCATGTATATATGTATATTGTAGAATGTATATATATTTTTATATGCCCGCAACTTGTTTATACCGACGGCTGTCTTTTACACATAAGAATAAACATATGCATGACTTTGTATGTACAGGGAAACCTAGAAGCATAACAAAAGTCGTGGTCCTCATATATAAGACAGCAGCATCCCATAGCAATCACAAAAATGAACTATCATTGCAGTAGTTGTGTTTGCCCTACTAAAACATATACTTGTCTTAGGTTATTCAGCTAAAATAGCCCATCCCTTCTATACATATGTAAATATAGACAACTACTATAGTATATACTACAGTATACGTCTATATACATATATGAATACTACATGAATAAATTATATAACATGTATTTTTTATTTTTCACATGCTAATGAACATTTAACTTTAAATCTTAATTACATTTTAAGGCACATTCGCAACTCTTTATAAGTTTTTCCATAAAAGACCCGAAATCTCTAATATGCTTAACTTCCATAACAAAGGTTTTTTCTTTCTTAGAATAAAATATTTTGCTAATTTACTTTAATTTTTGTTAATGGTAGCCTAGGTATATCAAAAGCCCTGGCTTAAATAGTGTTAATTCAAAAGGATTTCGAAATTATGTTTTTACCAAATATAATTTTGTTGTATTAATGATTGACATATTTTCTCTTGTTTCTCTTGTTTTTGATTTGACTATATTACTATTACATTAAATGTGAAAATGGGAAAACAGAATATAAGAGTTACTGTTTTTATAAAATAATATAAATAATGTTTAAAACATATTCTAAACTCCACGATTTTTACCATTTTATATTAAATGTATGACTCACATTTAATTCAAATAAGTTATAAGTAAATAAGTATACCATAAAAATCAATGTTTTCTTTCCATGCTATGTAACTCCATTTAATATAGACTATCCAATTACTTGTTCGGTGTTTCCATGAGTATTTGCTTTATTGGTGTTGCTTGATTCCGTCTCTTTTGTTTCTACAAGCAATTGATAGGGTATTTCGACATATGATTTCCCACCTTCACTGCTCTCTGTATCATCCAAATGTGAATCGGGGGTACTACAGACGCTGTCATTAATTGCAGAATCCTTCTTTTGGTTCCTAGAATTTGTTGTTTGTCGCTTTTTACCTGGCTCAAAGAATTTGGGATCCAAGATCAATGGCATTCTATGTCGACCATTGCGCATAACATGAATGTTGCCGTGTGGCACAGATTCAGTTCGTGCCGGAGATAATGAGCCATCAGTCATCGACATCATGCCAAAATGTCGCATCATAGCAATCGCCTCTTTCTCCACGGTGCTCTTATCATCCCAATCTGACATTGTCGCGTGCTCACCTAACGGCTTAGTGCCAGCTATGGCCTGAATACGCTCCATCATGGCTAGGCTGGCGCTTATTTCCTTCGATTTGACACTTCGATGTTTCTCAATCTCCGCATTTCGTTCCTCCCGTTTAGCTAAGTAATCGTAAGTTGACTTTGGACGGGGAATAAATTCTTGCTTTCGCTTGGCTTCATAGGCTAGCTGTCCATGTATTAAATTGAAATCAGGCTGTAAATCGACCAAATCGTCCTCGAAGTTCGTTGATGGAGCCCAAGCCATATTTTATTTGCTAAATTTATATATTGATCGAATTGTTAGTAGGGGCCAAACGCTGTCGGTGCAATTGATGGTCTACGATTGTCTACCCCGTCAACATAACCTTGTTCTTTTTATTTTGCATACAGACCATACACAGTAGACATGTATTCATATTTGCATATTCTTGTATGTGTGTATGTGTGTGTGTGTGTATGCGTATGCATGAGTTCAATTGCATTGCCGGCCAAATTACAACTAGCTGTGTGTAACTCACCAGTAACAAGACAGACGCCGATTTTCGACAAACCAATTTTAGTTCAAAATAACACACTTATTTATCTTTTCTATTCTAATAAATGATTAAAAAGCCAATTCCTAGTTCCGAATTCTTATACAAATTTTTAAATAGTTTCTTTGAATTCCATTTCCCACAATCTAGGGTTGTCAGCGTCTACATAATCACAACGCGTTTTGGTCTTATTTAGTTATTTAATGGAATAGACCAGATCAGAGAATAAAAAGAAATAAAACGAAATAGTATATAAGTTTATAGAGTTGCGTAAATTAATAAATTATTATTTGTTAATAATGTATTGCTTTTTTTTTCAAGATATACAAATGCAAACGTTTTACTATGTACAAATGTACAACTCAAAAGAGGCACAATGTGTATATATATTTATCTCGCTCTAACACCATGAATTACTATGCGCAATACAACAAAACGCCGAACAAATTGCGCCAAAACAGTCGAAAAGCGAAAAGAGCACAGAAAAGAATGAAAGTCTATGGCTGCCAAGCTGATCTTTAATACATGAAATTTACGTACTTATATCTATGCTTAGAGCACCAGAATATATTTAATTATCATCAATTAAATGCTCGACTCACCGTTTTAAAAATGCGGCTGCACAGCGGTGCGGCGCTTTTATTTGCACACCTTTTGTTTATGTTACACAAGATAATCTACACACCAAATCACAGACATTAACATTTGATAACTACAATTTTTAAATATTGGTATTTAGGCACATTTTTAACGTATTGGTTTTGGGATAGATTAATAAAACGCCGCCGTCGCCTTCTTTTGCACATTTGGCAAATTTAGCGATGAGTGTGACAGTGCGTGCAAACAGAAAAAAGCAAATGTTGGTGGAATGTGAATGTGGAGGCTAATCGATTATTTTCAAAAATACTACAAATACTAAAAGGTATTGTGTATATTATAAGTATCGATTCCGTATCTACTTTGGCGGCAAAAAGTGTTTTATTTAAATATTTTGGTTAAGAATGATTTTAGTTTGCTACATTTTATTATCTGAGAATGGTACTAAACACCGTTTATATTTTGAATATAGCGTATACGCTTTTTTCCAAATACGTAAAGTTGATGAAATTCCTACAGTTCATTGTCCTAATAGCCTTGCAAAAGCGGATGCAGCCTACATATTTCATTATATAGTCCTAGTCACAGAGCTAAAGTATTTTGGCCACACCTTTTTCTCTCCACCTTCGTTGTAGAAGCCTACTTCATCATATTTTGCAGGTTAATCCAATGATGACCTCCTTTCTTCAGTGTTGTCGGTTACTCCCGCCTGTCTGCAATACTACACTCATGCGCATTGCAGCTTAAACAGCCGGTCATGTTTTTATTAATGAAAATCCCAAAAGTTTTCGCCTTCAAACTCAGTACAATCGCCTGGCTTCCCAGTGGCAATTCGACAACTGGTCAAGACGCATGGAAATTCGGAAAAATGCGGATAATTCGCAATAATAATTAACGTGTGAAATCAAAAACATCGAACAAGTATAATTATGATGTGCTAACATTTGACCAAAAAACGCAATAAAAATATATATATTTATATATGTTTAAAAAAGTCCCGGAAATATTAAGTTTGGAGCTTTCGATTTTAAATTGTTTGTGCTATGAATTTAAGTTATTTATGCTAAAAAGAATACAAAACTATTATTGTTTGCTGTTTAAAAGTCTATGACTCCAACACGCCCTAATCTTCTTTAGCTGAAATTTCTTATGTCAATATATGTATCAAAAAGGCAATAGTAGATTTATAGGTCAATCTCCACCCAACTTTCTCACGCCCTTAAGCGCTACCCTATTAAAAACTTTTTTTTGACTGCAGAACTTGATAGAACATATAACGGAAATATACTTACATATAAAAAGCTATCCTAACTTGATCGTGTGCTTCTATAAGGTGTAATCGACTCTATAGAAACTGTAGTAGTATTGAAGTATTAGCAAAGTGCTAAAATATTGCAACTTTTACTCAGATCTACTAAATAGAAAATAATATTGTGAATATTTTCAAATTTGAAATTTGAAAAATTTAATATTTTCCAAAAAATAAATAAACAAACAATTTTATTTTATGCGTACCAAGTTAAAAGAAAAACGTTGAAATATATTCTCAGTAAGATTGCGAACAAATTCCATAAACATTGCGTAAATTTAATTATTTATAGAAACAAAACGACGTGATTAAACAACGCAAACGGAAAATCGATCCAAATAATAATTTAAACAAATATATGAATATATTTCTATGAAACTATTTGTGTGGCCTAAGCGATTCAACAACAAACCAACGGCGTAAAGATTACAATTGACTTTCTGATTAATTGGCGATTTCTTATACTTTTCTCAAAAACTGTATTTTGAATTACAAATTTTGAAAGTTTTTGTTGAATTGTTTGTGTTGCGGATTGAAAAGTTGACGTAAATATTGCACTGGAGGTGATTCGACAGCAAACGCGTTCGATTGCCGCACTCAAGAGGAAATCTCAACTCAAGGTAAATGCAAAATTGGGAAAGAGCGAGGGCTCACAATGGATGATGATAGCCGAGCACCCTCTATATATACACTGCTTTGTTTGTTCTCTGTCTCTGTGAAGTGGGCTGGCCACTTGTGCCAGTTACTCAATTTTATGCAGTTTTCAAACCAAGTCAATGGGAAATTGCAAATTTGTGTGCTGCAAAGATATTGAGAAGAGTGTCTGAGTCAAACGAACAGCATAATGAACAAATGTTTGCTAAAAAGCAATCTACGATAATTAGAAGACCCCTTTTTACTAAGAATTTGCAAGCTATACATTTTTAAAATTACATATAATTAAAGTTAATTGAGTCGCCTTCAATGCATGGTTACCTAACAGGTAACTAACACCAGCTAAAGTACAAGATTTTCACTTACAACCCTTGCCGTAGTAAAAACTCTTTGAGTAAAAAGGAAGAAGCACAAAATACAAAACAAAAGCACCCACGTAAGGAGGCACTGTCGGGTGGCCTTTAATAGACGGCGCTTCGGTCACAGTGAGTGCAGTGCCCTGAATTAAAATGCGCTCAAGGACAACAGCAACAACAACAGCTGACATCAAGAAAATGCCAACAGCAACAAAGTTGCGACTAAACGCAGCAAAAAGTTGCTATTAATTGGAAGCCAACGTTGCGAATATGTAACTTTGCCAAATAAAAGGACATATTTACTTACGTATATATTTGTTATTTTATATTGTATATTATATATGCATGTTTATTCCTAATATATGTATGTATGTATGTATATTCGCAACATGCCTAGCAAAAACTAGTGCAATTGGCTTTGGTGCCGTTATTAGAAAAGCTTACTTTACCGAAGAGTTGGGCAAGTCTCTCGCGAATTTTAATATAAAGAAAGGAGAGAAAAGTTGGTTTCGTATTCGCTATCTTGCTCTGTCAGAGAGCAAATGAAGTGAGAGTTAGAAGCTTAGTGCGATCGAGAGTTGGCTTGCCGTTTTCTTAGGCTCACTACATACTGTACATAGCTTTCATGTTGTTTGCTCGCAATTACTCTCTCCCTTCTCAAATGTGTTTAATATATGTGTATGTATATACATATGTGCATTTGTATATTAATACGTGTGGATAAGCAGTAATTTCTTCATTCTCCCCGCTTCGCTTAGACAGCTTTCTTACATTATTAGAATCGAGTAATTGAAAGCTTTTCAAATAAGTTTGACAATACTTTCAAACGGAAAG
This sequence comes from Drosophila arizonae, assembly GCF_054131065.1. Classification (NCBI taxonomy): domain Eukaryota; kingdom Metazoa; phylum Arthropoda; class Insecta; order Diptera; family Drosophilidae; genus Drosophila; species Drosophila arizonae. The sequence goes on along the minus strand of NC_142923.1, from coordinate 17,069,580 downwards.
AGGATATTTTGTTAAATATTAGAACTTTTCTCGGACTTTGACGTGTCCTTCTCTATTGTCTTTGTGTGAGGCTTCTGAGAGCCAAGTACTACGTGCCAAGGACGCGAGGGTGCGTATTCCACAAGCACAAACATAAGCACAAGTAGATGCCGGCATCAAGGCAGCAAGGACACTTGAGGGCCATGCGTGCCACTCTCGTGCTGTTCACTCGGGTTCTCCTTAACCATCTTGTATGTATATATATGCAACAGTGTTAGCATCAGCATCCGTTGGGTTTAAGGGGAATATACTTTACAATTCATATTTCAATATTTGTGTGTTGTATAAATGAATAATGATTTCCTATACTAAATTTCGGCAATGAATTGCTTCACTAAGCTGTCTGTCAATGTATATTTATAATCCTACTTACAGTTTTTTTTCTTCTAATTTCTTATACCATTAACCTCTGGGCTATGCTTACGCTTTAATCGTACTAACACACAAATCTATTCTGCTTTATTCTTTCGTAGTTGTCGAAATGGAGCGATGTCAAAGCGGCAGAAGAAGGCGAAGGTAAGTAAAATACCTTAAACATATCAATTTGAAAGGCTTACGTATAAAAAAAAACTATTATTATCATTTCACGACTTTAATTATCTCTTAAATACTACTTTTATATAATAATTTATAGATGCAAACAATCCAAATGATCATGTATATTAATTATTATTTGTACAATTTCTTAAATGTATACGAATAGACTACTACAATAGTGATTAATATTGAATTAGCATTATTAACTAACTATTGTTTAAGTGCTTGCCATACATCCAAGAAGAAGAGCACTTCACTAAACTGCACGTCCTCCCACCAGGATATAGAAGAACAGACTGAAGTGCCGCTGCTGCAGGCGCCCATTTATATAGGGCAACTCACTCTCATCCTCTTCGTAATCCCACTTCCACTCGAAGACAAACTTGACTCTCTGAGCATTTCCTTGAGTTAATGGATCGACAGACAGCCAGCTAGGTACACAGACAGAGAATCTGCCAAAGAGAGAGACATGTAGGGAGACACGTAGGCAGACAGAAAGAGTCACATATACATTTGCATGTTACATCTAATCAGCCGATCATCCTGATCAAAAACACATATACTACTTATATTATATGAATAACCACGTCCTTTTCTGATTGCTGAATACATAACAATATACCCTGGAATGGCCTTTTCTAATTTGCTAAACATTACAAATTGAGCAAGGAAATCGAATAGGAAATGGGAATGGGCACGGTGTTGGTAGTGTAGCAACCGGGTTAAAATCTGTTAAGAGTTGCTGTGTTAAAGTGTTTGCGCACAGTTAGATTGTTTTTTAGGTCAATCAATAGCGTTTCAATGGTTTTGTGATTACTTTGTAGCCGCTAAGGTGCTGCATTTATATATTTGCATGTACACACATACAGATACATATGCAAGTGTGTACGTGTGTAGGTGTATGCTATGCACCTGTGTGTGTGTGTGCGTGTGTGTGTTTGGCAAAGTGGTTGTCGGAAACAGTTGACCATGTTGTTGTTGCTTTGTAGCGTTGCGTGTTCAGGACCTACGACAACCAAAAGGCAAGGCACCTAGGTTAGGTTGGCTCCTGCGCAGTCTCATTTTTCAAACTCACACACAGACCCACACACCGACACATGCACACACTAGCTATACTCGTCTGTCTGTGGCAAATCAATGAAGGTTCAACGTTCGCTGTTACCAGCTGCAAAAGTGGAGCTAAGCTTGCTCGAAAGGATGGTTGCTAAACAGACCGAATTCGTTTATACACTTTCTAAATATTTATCAAATATGATGCTTAATACAAAACTGCATTTAAATTTTAAATTAGTTTATTTAGAATACATTATTGCCTTAAGTAAATATGTTAGTTTTATGTCGTGTTATATTAGGCATAATCTACAATCAAACAAAAAAAACTTTAAAATTAAAAATAAATTAAAAATAAAAATAAAATAATAAAAAATTGGAATCATATTTTTGAAGCATTTCTAAATACATTTTAACTAAACATCTATTAATCTGGGATATATTTGAGCATTAGTTAAAGTATTTTTAATGAATTCTAATATTTAAAAAAAAAAAAAAAAAAAACAAAATTAATCAACAAGTTCTTAGAGGTATATAAATACATTGTATATTTTTGTAAAATTTCTAGCAAATAATATGAAAGCAAATTAATATCAGCTTTCCCCACATCTTGACATACAAATCGTTAAAATTGTAAAACTCTTGAACTGAAAGGGAAATATTGACGTAGGGCATAATACATGGCAAATTTGCGGATGCTACGTCATATATGTATGTACGCTGATGAAGGTCGTCAGTGCTTGTAGAAAGTAGTTACAGTAAGGCCTACCTAAACCAGAAAACATATAGTGCGAGCTGAGGATATATATATTTACTATGCAAAGTATTAATTGAGAGAGATTGTTTAATTTTAAATTGCATTAATATTGAAAATGAATAATAATATTAATAATAAAAATAAAATAATTTGTTATACAATTTTAACGCTATCCTTAAACATTTAACTATGTATAATTATTAAAGCCTGCTCGGCCTGCCAAACGCTCGACTTTGTTAGGCTTTCCTATATATGCTTTGGCAGGTGGTATAATTGCAATTGTATATGTTGCATACATCATATATCATATATCATATATCATATGACTGTTATTTTGTTGTCTATACATAACCTGGTAATGTGCATGATGCATATATTCATGAAATGTTGAATGTTGCCGTCCTCAGCCCGGTTCCTTTTAACAATTCATAAGCGGGCTCGCACACCCCAGCAGGAAGAGCTGTGCATGTGTGTGGACTCTGTATATTATAAGCATATGCAAAAAAAAAAAATAAAACAAGCAAGCAGCTATTGACCCAGATTTTTTAACGTAGCACCGCGACCAACTGCATTTCCCTCTAGCCCATTTTGTATATAAATATTACGCATACGCCTCGCATGTTTGTTATGATTGTTTGCTTTCATTTGCGTTTGCCACACATTATAATAATTACATTATATTATTGTTGTTGTTGTTGCTGTAATTTGCCACTGATGCTGTTATCCCTTGGCGCTAATGGCTTCCCATTTCGATTAAGCTATGAACCCCAAGTTAATAAAAATCTAATGGGATTTTGATTTTACACAAGGCCATCGACGCGACAGCTGCGGCCTTGCGACAGTCGCCGTGTTTGCTCGCAAGGCTATTTTGCAGTAGATTAAACTTTGCTTATTGCAGACATCCTTGAGCAGCATAATTAGGGTAGACGCTGCCACCAGCAGGAGTTGTGGTCGACGAGAATATGGCTATAATGAGCAGATTTAATCGGGCGAAATCCTTAATGCCGGCAACTTTTCTTGTTGACATCGATGAGTTCATAGAGATGCCCCTAAGACAGACAAACGCATAGACAGATGAAAATGACTAGTTTAGATCAATAATCACATTTTATTCGTTAGTCTTACAATTAATTCTTTTCTCCCTTACAGACGAAGGAAAAAAATTGCACTTCATAAGTCCGGCACGCCGGAAATCTGTCCTAGCTCCAATTCTGAGTAAGATTAAGAATGGTGTGGATGGCTCGGATGCTGGAGATAAGAGGTCGGCAGGCAGCGAGGGCAGCGGCAGCAGTCACATAGCCGTCCAAATTGAGCCAGCCAGGCGTGTGAAGGTAACTGAGCTGAGCTGCTCGACTAAGAGTCCTTAACAGGCATCAAATCCCATTGCAGCGCCATAGCATACACGGCATGATGGAGGAGGAGAACACCATACGGCCGCATCAGGAGATACGCCAGCTAACGCTGGAGGAGAAGAAGTTCCTCTTGGCGGTGGAGCGGGGCGACATGGCGGGCACTCGACGCATGCTGCAGAAGGCACAGGACACCGATTACATCAATGTCAACTGTGTCGATCCCTTGGGTCGCACCGCCTTGCTGATGGCCATTGATAATGAGAATCTGGAGATGGTTGAGCTGCTCATTAACTACAATGTGGACACGAAGGATGCGCTCTTGCACTCCATTTCCGAGGAGTTTGTGGAGGCCGTGGAGGTGTTGCTGGACCACGAGAATGTTACCTTCCAGAATGAGGGCAATCATGTGTGTAGTAGCTCCATTCTCTCTCTCTCTCTCTCTCTCTCTCATAACTACATTCTCTGTAATTTCATCATAGAGCTGGGAGTCTACTTCGGAGGAGACTTCAACGTTTACGCCAGACATAACACCTTTGATATTGGCCGCCCATCGGGACAACTACGAAATCATCAAAATTCTGCTCGATCGTGGCGCCGTTCTGCCCATGCCACACGATGTGCGTTGCGGCTGTGACGAGTGCGTCCTGTCCCGGCAGGAGGACTCGCTCAGGCACTCGCGCTCTCGAATCAACGCCTATCGTGCGCTGGCCAGTCCCAGTCTTATAGCACTGTCCTCCAAGGATCCTATACTCACGGCCTTCGAGCTCTCCTGGGAGCTGCGACGTCTCAGCTTTCTGGAACACGAATTTAAGGTAAGCTAGATATGCCAAATGCAATGTGGTGTATAGCTATGGGACTATCTTTCAGAACGAATATCAGGAGCTGCGAAAGCAGTGCCAGGATTTTGCTACCGCCTTGCTAGATCATACGCGCACCTCGCACGAGCTGGAGATCCTGCTAAATCACGATCCCACTGGGCCGGTGTTCGAGCATGGCGAACGCATGCACCTGAATCGCCTGAAGCTGGCTATCAAACTGCGGCAGAAGAAGGTAGCTTAATATGAGAATATATAAATATCTCTCTCTATCTATCTATCTATCTCGTTCTCTTATGCGCAGTTTGTGGCGCATTCGAATGTGCAACAGCTGCTGGCCAGCATTTGGTATGAGGGCCTACCTGGCTTTAGACGCAAAAACATGGCTCTTCAGACACTGGACATCATTCGCATTGGCATCCTGTTTCCCATTTTCTCGCTGGCCTACATTCTGGCGCCGTACTCCAGCATCGGCCAGACCATGCGGAAGCCCTTCATTAAATTCATTTGCCACAGCGCCTCGTACTTTACGTTCTTGTTCCTGCTAATGCTCGCCTCGCAGCGCATTGAGACCTTCATTGGCAGCTGGTTCTGGTCGGACGCGACGACGATGCTGAACCAGACGGAGGAGCTGCAGCTGCCCACCAAGCGCGGAGCCAAGCCCACCTTCATCGAGTGGCTGATTCTGGCCTGGGTGAGCGGGCTCATCTGGAGCGAGGTGAAGCAGCTGTGGGACGTGGGGCTGCAGGAGTACCTCAATGATATGTGGAACGTCATTGACTTTGTGACCAACTCGCTCTACGTGGCCACAGTGGCACTGCGCGTCGTCTCGTTCTTTCAGGTAATCATCACAGACTCAGTCTCTTCTGCTTCAGTCCCTTAACACATGGCTCGTGCAGGTGCAAAAGGAGATGAAGGTCAATTCGCAGGCCACGGACTTGCCGCGCGAGCGCTGGGACACCTGGGACCCCATGCTCATATCGGAGGGCCTGTTCAGTGCAGCGAACATTTTCAGTAGCCTCAAGCTGGTGTACATCTTCTCGGTGAACCCACACTTGGGGCCACTGCAGGTCTCGCTGTCGCGCATGGTCATGGACATCATGAAGTTCTTCTTCCTCTACGTCCTGGTGCTCTTCGCCTTTGGCAGCGGCCTCAACCAGCTGCTCTGGTCGGTATTGCCACTGCCTAACAATCATTTGCTTTAAATAATATTTATATGTTTAACCTCATTTTTCATGGACTCATGGACTCAGGTACTATGCTGATCTGGAGAAGAAGCGCTGTCCCGAGGTCTCACCCAGCCTCCTGCTCAACTTGAATGGCACCAATGATCCGAATGCCTGCATCGTCTGGCGACGTTTCTCCAAGTAAGTTCCTTCAGCCTTAAGGTGGTTATTAGGAGGAGTAATTTCCATTAACTAGATATTGTGTAATTTATTATTATTATCGCCATAGCCCTAATACTAAGCTAGCCTTTAATTATACTCATTCACGAAAGTGAATCAGTATATTGGTTTTGTGCAATGTCCGTCTTGCTGTCCGTCCGTCTGTCCGTCTGTCCGTCTGTCCGTCCGTCCGTCTGTCCGTCTGTCCGTCTGTCCGTCTGTCCGTATGAACGCAATCTATTTCGGCGCTATTGAAGCTAGAGACTTGAAATTTGGAACACATACTCGTGTATATCTCCGATTTATAAAGTGTTAAAATTTTCCCGATCCGCCCACTAGGGGCGTGGCAAATCGGAAAATGCATTTTCCGATATACCAGAAATCATGTTTGTTGAAGAGATAGAAAGCTGAAACTTGGTATGTAGGTCCGCGTTGACCACCCAAGATCACGAGCTATGGCGGATATATCTACGCCCATTGGGGGCGTGGCAAATCGGATAAAACTGTATCTCCTAAAGTTATAAACCTAGAATGCTGAAATTTTGCACGTCAGCTAATGGTATGATTCTATAAAGTCTGAAGATAAATTATAAGTCTACGCCCGTTGGGGGCGTGGCAAATCGGACCTGAAGATATAGTGATTTTTTAAATTCTCCTATATTTTGGACACTATTGATGGCAGAGACCTCAAATTTTGTATATATACTCGGACTGATCACCCAAGACCAAAAAGTTTTGTCGGATATATGTCCGCCGCAAAAGTTTATATCTCCTAAAGTAAAATAGCTAGAAGCTTCAAATTTGGATAGTTGAGTTACTGGTAGCCTCCTCTATCGATTCCCCAAAAATAATTTTTACGCCTCTTTAGGGGCGTGGCATATCGAAAAATACCCTGTAATTTTCACATTTTTTTAGGGTAAGCATTCAAACTTTGCAGTTAGGGTAACGTTATCTCTTTCTAAAAACTGACCAAAAATGAGGTGTCTACGCCCAGTTGGGGCGTGGCAAATCGGAAAAACCTGTATATTCTACAGTATTAGAACGAAACTTAACTACTAAATTGTTGATGGGATGTGAATGAGTATTCCGCAGTCGGTAACGCCCGACTGCAACGTTCTTACTTGTTTTATTATTAATAAGTTAGCTCTTAAATAAATAAATAAATTATTATTATATTTTTCGAAACACAAATCAAAAGTCTATAAGGAATTATTTAATTAAATTAATTTTTATTTTAATAATTGTATATACATATATGTAGAATTTTTAATTTTATTTTTTTTATTTTATTTCATTTTTTTTTTTTTTTTCATAAAATAATATAAAAAGTAATACATTTTTTAAAATTATTTTTAATTTAACTATGCATGAATATATCAAATTAAAAATGTTTCCTTTACATAATCAATTATATCATATATTATAATATTGATTTCTTCCCTAGTCTTTTTGAGACCACTCAAACCCTATTTTGGGCTGTCTTTGGGCTGATTGATCTGGACAGCTTCGAGCTGGATGGCATCAAGATCTTTACACGTTTCTGGGGCATGCTCATGTTTGGCACCTATTCGGTTATCAACATCGTAGTGCTGCTCAATCTCTTGATAGCCATGATGAACCACTCGTATCAGCTAATATCGGTAGAGTCACTAAACCAAATAGTAGATATATTATCAAATATAACACCTGTTATCTCCAGGAACGCGCTGATGTGGAGTGGAAGTTTGCACGCTCCAAATTATGGATCAGTTACTTCGAGGAGGGCGGCACTTGCCCGCCTCCGTTCAATATAATTCCCACGCCCAAGTCCATATGGTACGCCAGCAAATGGATGCGTCAGGTGTTCTGCAGCGGCTCCTCGGCCGCTCGACGCGAGCACCTGAAGACAATACGTGTAAGTACAGGGACTAAATTAGTGAATAATTATATCTTACACTAACTAACTAAAACCTTATGCTAGCGCAAAGCACAGCAGGCCAGCGACAGGGACTTCAAGTATCAGCAGATAATGCGTAATCTGGTGCGTCGCTATGTCACCGTGGAGCAGCGCAAGGCGGAGTCACAGGGTGTCACGGAGGACGATGTCAACGAGATTAAGCAGGACATCTCTGCTTTCCGCTGCGAGCTGGTGGAGATACTGAAGAACAGCGGCATGGATACGAACGTGACTGCAGGACAAGGTGGCGGTAAGCTGCGCTTGGATACACTCGACTCACACTCTAATCTCAATCTCAATCTCTTACTTCACACTCAGGCGGCGGTGGCAAGAAGAATCGCCAGAAGGAGCGTCGGCTCATGAAAGGCTTTAATATTGCGCCGCCTGGCTCGACGAGCTCCTTGGCCCCGGTGGCCGAGTTCTCCACATCGCTGGACAATTATGATAATCAGCATGAGATACTTAGCTCCACGCTCTCCACACTCTTCACGCCCAACTTCATACACAGACGCCAGAACACCACTGGCGGCATGGGTGGCTCTGAGTCACCCACCACGCCCACTCAGAGCCCGGCACCAGCAACGCCCGCCACGGCTGCCACAAAGTACAATAAGACCACGTTGAAGTACAACAAACGCATTGCAGGCCATAAGAAACGCTGGGGTAAGCTAAGGACAATTTTAACTATATATCCAATCTCTCATTATACGCATCTTGCATATTTATAGGTACACTGATTGAAGCCGCCAAGGTGGGCAACATGAGCAAAATGCTGGGACGCTCCAAGTCGGAGGATTCCGTCTGCAATTCCTCACACGACACCACACCTGTGCACGACCAGGTGCGTGTGAGCTATGCCCAGGGCTCGGCCCAGTGCACAGTTAACTACAGGCAGAACGGCGGAGATGGCCCAACGCTGGGGTCAACGCTGCCACCGCCCCCAGCAGCCTCCTCAGCACACCCACATGGGGGCGTGGGCGCGCACTTCTTTCACACAACGACAGGTGCATACAATTGAGTCTTAAACATCATTTAAGTAGCAAGGTAAACAATGTCTATATCCATTCCAGGTCTAACTGCCATTGCTGCTCTGAAACGCAAACGCAAAAAATTCTCATCAAGCAAAAACATTTGCCCCGTGACCGAATCAATTGCAGCTGCCAATGCCGCAGAATTATTGAATGATAAGGTAAGCTCCTGAATATTAACAATTCGCAATTATTACTTTCATATTTGTTTGTTAATTCGTTCAGACGCTTAAACGAGTGTCCAGCTATCCAGCAGCCACTGCTCAGGTAAGCGGCCCACACAAGGATCCCGCTCAGGTAGTGAAGCCGCGACGGCATGAGCAAACGCAAAGTCAACATGATTCGGTTGAGGCCTCCACGGAGTTCACACTATCCATTGATCCATCCAATACGTCTGTCAATTCGCGCGAACCGTTGATTAGCAGCAGCTGTGTCTCTACCATGGGCACCATTGGCTGAATATCACTAAATGAATTCACATTACACAAAAATAACAACTAAATGAAATAGATTAACAAAAACTTAAGTAAAAGGGCAAAAGTTTTTTGCTAATTTGTCTGCTCAATTCAAATTCATTCATTCACTCACACAAAATTGCATTTGAGCCATATATATATATATATATATATATATATATATATATATATATATATATATATATATACATATATATGCAGACGAGCCTTGGGATTTGAAATGCTACCAATACCAAATATTATTATATATATATATATATATATACATATACATATGTAACTAACCCATATCGATGTTAAAAGCTGCCTTAGCACTAGAAATAAATGTTAGCATAAGCGAAAAGGGTATATCTGTCTTAAGAGATGGTTGAGAAAAATATTTAAAAATATACTATAAATACATATAATAATAAAATAACGAATAATAATTAAACAAGCAAATAAAATAATTCACATGTTTATGTGACAAGTTTTTGGAAGCATATTAAATTATTGTACTTGGACTTAGGACTACGAAATGTTTTTATGTTTCATACATAAGTGAGATAAATATTAAATAAAGCAAATACCACAATATTTTATACACCGATTTTAACCAAACTCAACAAACAACAATAAACGAATTGCAAAACTGTTAATGATTTTAGCGCCTGTATCCTGAAATACCTATAAGTATATAATATATTTTGTAGTTGCGATAAAAAAAAATACTACAAATTTTTAGATGATTTTTAGGTAAATGCAAATGTAATTTTGAATTGTATTACTATGTTGAAGTTCACAAAAATCTTAGACTTAGATTAATATCTAAATGCAACTAAAACTAACAGAAATAACGAATTAATTAAACAATGAATAGCAGGAAAATACTAATAATATTATTAATATTACAATAACTGCGATAAACGAACATCTAGTTGATTTAAATGTTATATTTAATTTTCATATAAATATATACACATATACATATACATAAACAAATACGAATACGAATACGAATACAAAACTTACATATCAAACAAAATACGATAACGTCCAACTAACAGATAATTTATGTTATATATTATTTAAGATGATTAGAAAACAATACGAGAAAATCTATGTTTATAGTGTGAATTGCTTTAGCTAACTATGGTAGAATGAAAAAGTGTTAACAATAAAAATAATGATGAATAAAGCATTTTAAGTACGCAAATTACAACTTATTTCACTTCAAATTACATCATTTATTATCTCACCTATCCCATTTTATACTCGGCCACTTGATGAAGGACTTCACTTCACTTGATCAAGGTCTATCCAGTCGTCAGTTCATTTGTCTATCGAAGTGCAGGAAAAAACCATACAACGTACATTTGGAATACATTTGGTAGGTTGTGTCATGATCCTTGGTAGTATTAATATTTTTTCGAGCTTTCAGGAATATCTGTTAAATATTATATAGTTTGCCACCTAGAACGGCAAATGTAAGCTCACTCACAGATCGACTTTGAAATGTGTTTTACTGGAAGCGATTCCAACTATGTTGAAAGCTGAAAATTCAAATATGCAGACTAATCTGATACATCAAAGCATGATCTGATATTATCAAGGTTTAGCTAGAACTAAATAGTATATCATATTTAAACGTATCGATGTGCAGCATCAGGTCTAAGAATACATGATTCCAGCTGCATTTGATACAGTAGTTGGCTGTAGAGCATCTGATATCCAGGTAGTCCCACTACTATCTTAAGGCAGTGCTAAGTAATATTGGATCAATTAGAAAAAAATATATATACCGATGAGCCCATATTAAAAAGATCTTTACAACAATTTTTTTTGTATATCGCATTTATTTTATATATAATTATATGTATATATGTATATATAGAAACATATGCATACACATTTATATATATATATACATATACATATATGTGTATATACTTTGCAAATAATTATTATAAATATGCATTACATATATATGTATATGTATATGTATATATACATATATATACATGCATAGATATACATACACACACATATATATATGCCTGTATAATAAACAAATATATCGACAAATAGTACAATATATAGTGCTAATATAATAATATATATATATATATATATATATATATATATATATATATATATATATATATATATATATATATATATATATATATATTTAATTATATATATTCTGTATATATTGTAACCATTTACCGACGTAAACATACATATCTTCAGTATATATTTTGTAATTATTCATTAAATTTCATATTAAACTATGGAAAGAAACGATTATATTAATTTATTTAATTAGAAAAATAATAATAATTGGAATATAAATCACTTTGCGTTGCATTAGGCTATAAATTTCAAATATTTTTTATCGTATGCTCTAAATAATTTTTATTTATTTATTTTTTATTCGTATTTTTTAATTTTTTTTTTCTTCATTTTTGTGTAAAAAATATATTTATGTATATATTTATATAATTATATATTTGTTTGTATTGTGTGTATTTATAGAAACGAGCTTTATTTATTTTGTTGTTTGTTTTTGTTTTTTTTTTTCTTGCCTAGCATGGGTTTGCAACATAATGTCCGCAGCATCTTTAAGGATCGTTAAGAACCAACATGTGTTCCGCCATTAACACGAGATATAATTCATGTAAGCTCTGTTATAATTGGATTGGATTGTATGCTACGATATATATATATTTATATAGCCGCGCTATGAATTTTCGATTTTGTATTTATAATAATAATAATAATAATAAATTGTGTATATATAATAATTCACATGGAAAGTTAAGAGAATGAAAAAAGCGTCTGTTGTTAAATTAGCTCGAAATGGACATAGTTTCAATTCGCCACTCGAATCTCAACAGTTCGGAATGGGCTATGGATTAACTTGCATCCATCGTCACGTTTTTCTTTTTTTTTTTTTTTTTGTGTATTTTCTTTTTCTTTTTTTGGCTATCCATAACAATTGTACAGCTCTAAAGTTATTTATATATTTGCATAGTTTCATTAGTTCAAAGATATATATATATATATATATAGTTACATATACATTTGCAAACAGACAGATATAGTAGTGGTTGTTATCAGTTTCATATACCATGATAGAGCATAGTCTAATAAATTCATAATTTTCGGTATTCATTGTTTATAACTTTCGTTTCAAATATTTATAGTGCATTAACATACACATACATCCATGTTCAACAACAATGCGGTAAACAGTAAAAGAGGCTCTTGTAAAGGTTGTAAGAATTTCTAGGTTAAGCTTAGTTGTTTTTGTTTTTGTTTGTTTGTTTGTTTAGTTGTATGTACATTGAGAGTTGGTTGTTGCACAAAATGCTATAGCACATATGGAGATTTTTGTGTGTAGTATACATATGCTTGTGTGTGTGTGAGTGTGTGTGTAATCGATTAAACATGTAGTTAGCCACATAATAATTTATGTGAAATTGTAAATAAAGAGTTCTTAAGAATGTTCATTGTATAGATATACTGTATATAATATTGTTGGTGTTGTTTAAGGAATTGTTTGTGAAGTGTGTGGGATTACTGTTGCCTTCTTACATATGTATATAGAGAGATTTAGGAGATGTACAATCGATTTCATATTTATATATATATATATACACATACATAAACACATATAAAAATGATAATAATAATAATGATAATGATAATAATAAGAAAAACAAATGCGAGTGATTTGCAATCACTTTTTTGAGACACGTGATTTGTTGTGTGACGATCGATCGCCAAATCAGCCACAGAGCATGTGCACCAGCATCGCCACTAGGAAAGTCACGAATACAAATGAAACCACAAAGAAGACGGCCTTCTGTTGGTCCGTCAGCCGCTTCCTATTGTAGTAGAGCGCCATCAGCCTGGAGACGAAGCGTCTGATCATGCCGCCGTGGGGCAAGATGAAGTTGCTGCTGCTGCCGCTGCCGCTGCTGTTGCCGTTGCTGCTAGTTGCGGAGCCCATGACGGCAGCGGTGGCGTGCGGCAAGTGCGCATGATGCATGTGGTGTGAGTGGTGCAGATGATGCTGATGGTGCAAGTGATGGGCACCGCTGCTGTTGCCCCGCAGCTGCAACGTAGACGCCGATGTACCAGCCAGACCAGACGAGCCCGCTGGCTCCCCGGGGCACGCCTGATGCGGCTGATGATGGTGATGATGATGATGGTGATGATGATGCAGCGGATCGCCGCAAGCATTGAAGTTAGCTGCTGCCAGCTCATGCTGCAATCGCCCAATCGCCTGGACATCAGCTCCAACTCCACTATTGCCGCTAATCGCCGAGGCACTTACCGAACGCATGTGCACGCTGTTCGTATCCGATTGCTTGCGGCTAGCCCGCTGCGTCGTCTGGCTGGGCACCATTGCCGATCCATGCAGATGGTGGCAGGGTGCCGTGCTGGCGTCCAGCTCCTTGGGCACTTGATAACGCAGCGCCGCTGACGTCTGTCCCGGGAACAGCTCGCCGCTGCTGGTGACGCGCACCGGACACACCCGAAACTGGTAGCAGGTGCCCGGCACAAGATTGTCTATGGTAAACTTGGTCTCTGGTCCACGGTACAGCTGTCGGTAATCCAGGTTGCTTAGCGCCACGGGTGCTGCACTGGTATTGGTGTGGTTGCTGTTGCTGCTGCTGTTGCCACTGGCACTGCGCGCCTTGGGTGAGCTGGAGCTGTCCGCATCGGAGGCGACGATGGCGTACTGCAGCTCATACTCGACACGATCGTTGAAGCTGTTCTTCGAGTGCTGCCACTCGAGAGTGAGCTGCACCAGCGGTTGGCTGGCCTGGTCCAGCAGGCAGACGCCCTCGTGCAGCACTCGCGGCGGCTTGATGTTGGCCGGCAGCGTGGCGCCCGTCTCGAATACATACTCCTCGGAGTACTCACCGTCGCCGGCCCGATCCGTATGCGCATAGATGCGGAATGTGTAGCTGCTGCGCTCCTGCAGCTTGTGTATCTTGCACATGCAATTCGTGCCCGAGTAGACAGTTTGGAATTGCTTCGCCCTGGCCACATACATTTCCACATAGTACTTGGTAAAGTCCGCACTGCTGCCGCTGAGTGCGCCGGACGAGAGCGTGGACACGGAGCCCGTCTTGCCGCTGTCGCCCCATTTGAGTTTCAAGTAGTTGTGCCCAGAGCCGCTGCACTCGAGCCGCGGTGGCGCTGGCGGTGCCGGCTGTGTCGTTAGCTTCACGTAGGTACTGAAGAGTCCGCTGCCTATCGCATTTACCGCCTGCACCCGGAATTTGTAGCTTGTCTCGGGCGTCAGGCCAGTGACTGTGTAGCGCGTACAGGCGTCCGGTGTGGCGATTGTCCGTTCGCCGTATTCAATGTTGTAGTTGCTGATGTCGGCGCCATGGGACGCCGGCGTTGTCCAGTTCAAGGTGACTTCCTGTGAGGTGAACTCGTAGCCCAACATCTGCGGAGCGCCGGGCACAGCAGCGGGCGTCGATACGCACACAGCATCCGTTACGGGTCCAGCACCAGCCGCATTGCTGGCCAGCACGCGTAGGTAATACCGTGTATAGGGCGTCAGATTGCGCAGCTCCACTAGAGTCTGGGGTCCCTGGTAGCAGCCATGGAACTGTGCGCTGGGCGGCTCAGCCTGGGGCTCATCCAGCTGCTGGCTGGCGCTCTGCAGGCTGTAGCCACTGACAGCTGCACCGTTCAGCTGCGCCGGCGGCTTCCAAGTGACGGTCAGATGGGTCGCCGACTTGACCACAACTTCCAGGTCAGTGGGCGCACTGGGCGGTGCGGCGGCCGCTTCGAAACGCAGCCACGGCGACCAGCTACCGGCGCCAATTCGATTGATGGCACGCACCTGTGCCTCATAGACACCACCCGGTGCCAGCTGCTGGGCCACAAAGTAGTCTTGTTTGCCGCGATACACGATTTGTGGCTGCGAGGGCTCCGATGCATCGAGGCAACGCAGCTGCGCCTCAAATTCCAGAACCGGCGCACCGCCATTGTTCTCCGGCTGGGTGAGCCGCAACAGTGCTGCGTAAGGCGTTGGTGGTGCATCGCAATGGGGCTGGGGTGGTGCGGCTGGTGGCACTGCCTCTGTGGTCACATGTCCGATCTCCGAGAACGGACTCTGCCCGGCAGGCCCCTCGCAGCAGACACGCAGCTGATAGGTGGTGCCCGGCTGCAGCCGCTCACACATCGCCTCCGTTTCGCTGCCAGTGTAAATGCGCTCGAAGCTGGGTCCCGCGCTGAGCTCCAGGTGGTAGCGCAAGATATCCGAGCCACCGGTGTCCGACGGCGGCTCCCAGCGCG
This sequence comes from Drosophila arizonae, assembly GCF_054131065.1. NCBI lineage: Eukaryota > Metazoa > Arthropoda > Insecta > Diptera > Drosophilidae > Drosophila > Drosophila arizonae. The sequence continues at coordinate 17,053,896 of NC_142923.1, read as the reverse complement.
CCTTGAAATGCGTGCCGTGTATCTTGCCCTTGGCATGCGGTTTGCCCGGCCGGCCGGGCCGCTCCGCTGCCGTGCAGTAGGTAACCTCCTTGGACCAAGGCGACACACCAGCATCATTCTCCGTGCGCAAACGGAACTGATAGTTGGTGGCTCGTCGCAGTTGCAGGCACTCGTAACGGGTCTCGCCACCCTTGTAGCTGTTCAGGTAACCGTGTCCGGACTCAGCATCCTGCAGCTGCAGCAGAAAGTCGCCGTCCTGTGATCGCCGCTCCCAGACGAGCTGCAGCGAGCTGGCGGTGCAGGCCTGCAGCTGCGGCGGCATCGGCGCTGTGGGCGGATTGCCGGCTGTGCTGTAGCTGCTCACCTGCGAATAGGCCGACTGGCCGATCTCGTTGACGGCAGCCAGGCGAAAGCTGTAGACTGTGGTCGACTGCAGCTTGTTGAGTAGATAGTGCTTCGCCTTGGTTTTGGCCAGCTCCGTGAACTGCAGCGCATTGCCACGCCCCTCGTCATAGTCGAGCAGATAATATTGAATGGGCGCACCGTTGGCAGCTGGCGCCGTCCAGCGCAGATTTATCGAGCTCCTGGTGCGCGACACCAGTTTGGGGGGCAGCGGCTGGTCGGGCTCACAGGCTGGCGTTTTGAACTCGGTGGGTTCGCTAACGCTGCCCTGCAGCTGCTGATAGTGCACCTGCAGCCGCACCAAGTACTCCTGTCCCGGCTGCAGATCCTGCACAATGCACTCGTACGCCTCGCCCCGGTACAGGCTCTTGTATTTGCACTGTTTGCCCGTGTCGCTGAGCAGCACTTGGTAGCGCAGATCCTGCACGTTCACCAGCAGCACATCCGTTATGGTTGGCGGCACCCAAATGATCTTCGCAGCACGCGAACTCACATCGATCACCTCTGGCCTGTCAATGGCCGAGATCTGTTCGACAATTTGGGCCTGGTAGTCCTCCTCATCCTCGGCGGCCACACTGGACGTATCCTCGCCGTCCTCCGACGTGCCCACTGAGCTCGCACCGCCCACACTGCTGCGCGTGGGCGCGGCCAACTGCTGTCCAGTTGCGGTGCTAGCGATGACGACGTTTCGCTGCTGCTGCAGCGCCGGTTGCGGCTGCTGATGCGCCAAGTGGCGTCCACGCACATGGCTATGCATGTGGTTGTTGTGCTGGTGCTGCTGTGCTACTGGAATGTTGTTGTTGCTGTTGTTGTTGTTGTTGCCGCTGTTGTTGTTGTAATGCCCATTGATGTCATTGCGACGCGGAGAGGGCGAATGCGTGGGCGTGGACATGCTGGAGTCTACAGAGCAGCAGAGTAAGGGAATCCCATTAATTGAATATACATACATATATTTGCAATCAATAATTAATACTCACTCAGCTCACGCTGCTTCTCCAGCTTACGCAGCAGCTTCGTGTGCTGTCGCTGGCTGCGCTCATCTCTGTAGTTGGGCGGCGATGGCGAGTGCGGGGAATGTAAGTGCGTCTGTGACGTTGGCGGCGCACCGCCAGCTGTCGCCGTGCCTGCCTGTTGGGCACCCGTCTGCTGCTGGTGCTGCGGGGGCGGCGGCGGCGGCATATGATAATGCGGTGGCCCGTTGCCCGTTGGTCCTGGCCCGGGCGGATAGCCGGGCAGCGGCGTATAGAAATGCGATGTACCATTGCTGCTTATCTGAAAACGTGTTGCAAAATGCTTTAATGAAACTGCGAATAGTCAAATTTGCTGTAAAATAAATACAGATTCTGTTGTTGTCGACGTGGTCGTTGTTGATTTAATCTTTTGCGGCTTCATTGCTAGCTGACACTGTGAAAAGTATCCACGTCAACGAAAAGTACAACTATAAATAAACCAACGCGAACTTTTTTTTTGTTTTTACTGATAAACAATCGCAAAACTACACAAAACCCGGAATCTCGTCGTTGCCGTCCGTGAATTTTTGTATTTAAATCATTTTTAATTGGCTTTTAAAAGTTACAACTTAAATTATTATTATCATTTCATTATTTGTTGAATTTTACTTGCTTCTTCATTAAATTAAATGATAAACCGTATCTACTTAACACGATTCTGTTAATTTTGTTAGAACACTGCTAACATGCTGTTGTACTCAAGTGAGTCTGCAATCAGTGTTTATAGCAGAATGACAGTTCATACAACAAGAGCAACTGCCGGTATATCTACCCTTAAAAAATAACCTATCTGGCAACGCTATTCTGCAAACAAGTAACAGTCAACTGAACTGCGCATTTGAAGCACAAAGAGTAAATTTAAATCATTGTGACAAATTGCTCAATTATTAGACAAAACTACATTTAGCCAAGTATGACGAAATCATAACATAAACGTATATTGCATAACCCTGTTATTCATACCAATGCAATTTATAAACTGCTGGAAATATTTGGGTACAGTCATTAAACAAGTTAACACATAATTTTATTGACTTGGGGATACCCTGTATTTAAATAGTCACAAAATTTCAATGAACATAAATATCTAGTAAGATTGTATTATTTGAGTTGACAACCTTTGCGAAATTTATTTCGGAGCCACTGCATGGACACAAATAATGAGGAAAATTTTTATTATATATTTTATTGCAAAATATATAGACATATATACTCTTCAAAAGACATAAAAAACCCCTTTGAATTAGCATACAATCAAGTGATAATGAGATTGCACAAATACAACGGAAGCTGGCTTTCGCCTTGGTAAATTTGTTGCTGAAAATTCGGTAGACAATTCCGAAAAGAAGAAAAACAAAGAAAAAACTTTGTCTACACGAACTCGAAGGTTAAATATGCTATGTGACATAATCTGTACAACACCGATGGCTTGATACTCTAGCTAATATATGAAAAATATAAGAAGAATGTACTGGATCAAAAATCAGCAAAAACCTAATAGCCTAAATAAACAAATAAAATTTTAATACTTAATTTAAAATGAAATATTACTTCAATAAATTATCTACATTTGTAATATAGCAGGTCTCACTAATATGAAAATTTCACAAATCATTTCCCATATTTGCAGATAGCCGCAAAAAGAGAAGAGTATTTGAAAGCGCCGTCACTTTTATTTCAGCAACTGAGCGTGACGCCGTTTCTGCTGCTCTACATATGACTCCGGAAGTTGTTGGCGCTGCAATATTTAAGTTTGAGTTTCTTAAAATGGCATTGGGCGACGAGTGTTGACGGCAATTACCTACATAACCTATATATGTGTGTTTATATCTATGTAAGTGTATTTGCAAATTTTAAATATAGTTTCATATATATTTTATAGAATTTCGATTTCCCTTATAATCCATTTGAAGTGTTTTTCCAAAGTTTTCCTCTAAGTACTTTCTGTAAGTATTTTTTTAGTATTTCTTCTAAGTATTTGCTCTAAGCACTTCTCATAGGAGAAATAAATGTTGTATTATATTTTCTATACATATGCATATATAGATTTATATATGCGGTTAACTGAGTCGATTTTTCTTTGCAAGCGTTCAGCTACTAATTATAAAATCACGGCTTTAAGCCCATATTTCAATTTAATTTAAAAGCGTATTATAAATTTCTTATTAATAATAACAAATAAATTATTGTGCATTTAAGCGAAAGGCAAAAATAATTGCAATCACGACAGCCCTGTTTGATTGTTAGGCAAATAAACTATTTAACTATTAAGAAGGCGCATCTTCATAAATCAATGCTAATCAGAATACAATTTCCTATAAGTATAATTAGCTATTATCATTCGTATTTGTGAATGATTGCAGAGAGTACAAATGATTTAAATACAATTCATTTAATATATTATTCTAATAGTTCAAATAATCATACAAAGTGATTATTTTTTATTAATGTCTTAACTTAGTTCCGTTTTGACTGCCTACTTGATCGCTTATCGCCAAGTTTGCACTCGCGATTCTCCATTGTTCTAATAATCAAAGCTGCTGCTGGTGCTGCTGTGGCGATTAATGCATTGACAACACGAGACAGCAAATGTCTGGGTTAAGCCCGCAGTCGAGTTCCAGGAAAACATCAACTGAATCGGGTGTGTAAAATACAAAAAAAAAAAATCCATTACGTACGTACATGCTATCGCACACCATATTCGTGTGAGACTCTAAGATTCATATATGTAAGTACTAATTGAGTTAGGTCTAATGATCTCAAATATATATATGCATTTAGTCAGAAATGTATTAATATAACAGAATTAATATATCTAGAATTTCTTTAGTATAAAGACTAGAAAGCAAGAGAAACTAGGTACAAGGTATATTTCTGTCGAACCTTTGGCCGGCCACATTTCGCTAAAATATGAAATTTGCATTGCCAATTGTTATTGTTTGAGCTTTCTACTATAATTGCTGTCGATGATTGACGCTCAATTAGTAATCAATATTCTATACTTGATAATGAGAACTTTACACTGGCAAATTTTCTAATTGATTGACCAGCTGAACACTGACTGGAAAGAACATACAGACTAATAGATAAGAGCTAGAATGCTGAATGGAAGTAAAGGTGAAAGTAGGCAAGAAAAGGCAGGGCAAGTTTGGCTTATAATAGACCACATAAAAATATTTCATAGTTGGAAACTTAGTACCCAAATGGCTTATATGAGTTACTCATAGCATACTTACTAAGTTACGAAAGTGTTTTATAAATAAAGAATTTTTCCAAGTATAGAGCAAACTTGGAAACTCTAGAATGACAGCTTTGTGGATGACCAGCAGTTCTAATGAAATCAAAAATCGCAAAAATAAAAATAAAAATCTAGACCGGGAAAAAAAATTGCTTTCTCGATATTTCTTGATAATTGGAATTTCTGTGTTTCAAAAAAAAAATCTTATCGTTTCGAATTATTGGGACTCGACTGTATATATATTCTATTTCAATTTAATAAGGAATACGCAACTACTATTTAGTATTTCAGTCTCAAAAAATTCAGCCAAATGAATGATTATATATTATTTATATATCTTTAGTAGTTTATGATTTAATTAGAATCTTTCTTGCCTGCCTCTAAGTTATACTTACTAGGTAAATCGTGAATCTACTATAAAATTGTACTCACAAATGGTCCTGCATGCAGATGTCCCTGACCGGTATGCAGTTGCTGGTATTGCTGCGGCGGTAGCACCACATGGGTCAGAGTTCCGTTCTCATTCACATATGGTGGCACCTGCACTGGCATCGTCATCGTCGGCGGCTGCCGGTTGTGGGAGACCATTTGAACGGCCGTTGGACCTATAAAAATAGAAAGAAAGGAAGTGGATGTTTTAGTGCACAATCAAACTCGGTTTCAAGGTCTGTGTAAAGTGAATTAAGGAAAAAAAAAACAAGTATTAATGGAGGAAGTCCATCGTTATCCAAATACTTCTTTAAAACTTTTACAAGCTGCTGCTGGCGCTGCTGCTGCTTTTACTGGCTTGTTGCACATCATGGTACTTAAATAGCTTTTCAGATTTCTTATAAATATTTCAGTACTTAATTATGGCAGGCAAATGTAGTAAATAAAACAATTTAATAGAGGAGCAGAAGTTGGAGAAGTAGAGTCATTTACAATGGAGTTGAAGGCGAACCGAATATGAGGCTAAAGTTAAACTTAGATTGAGTCAAGCACAGGGCAAGCAGTCGCTCAACCATTTTCCATATCAATATTCGTAGAGCTGAGGCTCTGACCTAATCAGCCGTAAAAAGCAGACGCGCATAACCAGCCGTTCTTTAACGGCGACTCCATTACACGTTTGCCTCCACTACTTAGGTGTAAAAATGTCGGTTTAGTGCGCTGATGCATACCATTGCAAAGTAAAATTCATGATAGCCGATAACAGCAGCGACGACTGCGACTGCGACTGCGACTGCGGCTCCAACTGCAACTGCAACTGCTGAAAATCCAATCCATTTAAAATGCAGCGAATGTCTGAATGTTTAGTGTTAGTGAAGAAATTGCACGACTTACGAATACTCTAATCGCAGACAAATGCAAAATCTATGATATTGTATAGTTTCTTATAAGGCTATTGAGCTCTGTGAGATATATAAACAAGTATAAGATTTATGGACAGCGAGATGAGCTGTTGTAATATTTGTGGCTACTCTGAATGTTGTCTTAACCCACATGCAAATTTTATAGGCTCCACCCATTATAAACAAACGCCTATGAAAGACATCGATTCATACTTTCTTTGCTCAAACTATTAATACATTTCTTTAGTTATAAATGGGCACAATAAGATTGATGAATTAAAACCAAAGTATTTTAGTATATTAAATATGAAATACTCTTGCAGACATATGAATATATATGGGCATGTGATATATAATAATAAATGAATATAGAATACCAATAATAATTGAAAATATTAATATTCTTTATGCAATATATATTGCTAACCACATTGATACTATTTACCAAAAAAAAAAAAAAAAAAAAAAACTTAAATTATTATTTTTTTAAGTAAAATACCTCAAACATGATATTATAAAAAGTCACGTTATTTGAAAAATATAATAGTGAAGGAATATAATTAGCCAGAAAATATTTTTGTTCAAGTTTTACATTATTTATCATTATTATTTATTATTTAGAGTTGAAATTCGCTTCGGCAAATTCAGTTATAGATGCGTTACGAATTTGCTGTTCTGCTTTGAATACCTTCGGCCAGAGTATAAAAGCTGACTAGACACATTGAAAGTGTTAAAAGGCAGCAGGTAGCGGAAGATAGGGGATCGGGCATCGGGCATCGGGAATTTCCGTAGCGGGTGTAGGCGTGGTGGAGCTTACCATTTGGCCAGCAGACAGTAAAATGCCTGCCAGTGCGAAAGCGCTGGAGTGGCGGCAACTAAACTCAAACTTAATTAATGCTAAACAGCTTAACGGCGCACCAACTCGCCAGGCGGAATGTCGGTATTCATTTTGTAGGCAATTCTGAAAACGTATTTAATTAAAGGGAACTAAACCCATCTTGGCTACATACATACACACATACATACTCTCTCAATCAGCCAAGTGTAACACAAGCCCAAACCTAGTATCAGGTGTTTGCAATACTAAAAATTGAAATTGTAAATTTCCAGAGTTTTCTTACATTTTCATGAATTGTCATTTAGTAATTGCAATAAATATTTTATGACAAATGTGAAAAGAAGTATAATATTTCGTTATCAGCTATATAAATACAGCTGTGCACTGATTCTGCCTAAATAGAAAGTTGAGTTTGCCCTCAATTTCCAACTGGCATTCCTATTCAATGAATCGCAAAACATCTGCAAAAACACAATTATTCCAATTCATTTGAATACTAATGAAATGGTTGAAAAGCGTAAAGCTTTAAATAGAACACGAAATTGGGCAATATACGGGCAGATTTTAACTATGAAATTTAATTAACATTCGTCGCTGACATAAATTAAATACTCCTAAATATAATTTTTTAAAAATTATTATTTTCGATAACTGAAAATAAAAATGTGCCCCGATGATTTCCAATGATGTTGTGTAGCTTAAATTAATGATAAGATAGGTTTACGTATTCGAATCTAGTAATAAAATACCCTGGCCGTGTGCCATATGCAGCCGGATGAGCCGAATGAATCATCAGGCAAACATTTGGCGTTACGCTGAATTTTGTAGAAATAAGTTTAGCTCTGGGGCATAGGGCAAACATTCGTGCATTATGCATGACCAACACTTGTGTTAAATGCCTATTATTTGAGTCAAAATTCAAGTTGAGTAAAATTCACTCAAGCCAAATTTCAACTGCACTAACTTTATGAATCACCTGCAGTCATAAGGGAACTTGCGAACAGCCCCAACAAGTTTATTGAAAACCACAGAAGCTCAAATCGGCCAGATAGATAATAAATAAATATATATACATAAATATATATTGTATATTTCTCTAATAGTCAAATTATTTTCTCGAGCTCTATTGCATCTATTAAGATAAAAATGTTTAATTCTTTATATAGTATATAGAAATATTGTTAACGTTATGAAGGTCTGTTGCAATTGTCTTAAGCTGACAAATATGATTACTAAGTCTAAAGTCGCCTCTCAGGAATGTCAAATCAGATGAAGTATAACTGAAAATATTCCTTTACTCTTTGCCCTTTCTCACACTAGTTTTAATAAGATTACCAACTCATGTAAAAATTGCTGAACTTGCAAAATGAGATGCACAGGATTATGTGATTCATCTGGTTCTCTGTCGATAATATTCAAGTTTTTATGATAGCTTTATCGAACCTAAGCTTGTTCTTCAAGTAAATTACTTTAGTGGGAAACATTGTTGCAGCTGATTGCATGCAACTTTGTTGCAAGCAGATCGACAAGTTTGGTTAATGGGCTTTGCCTACCAAAACTTTTCAACTTTTAATGGCAGCGATTTCTGCTCTTCTCTTTCCGATTTGCTAGTCGAACTAACGATGCAAAGTACCATAAGGAGCTGTCACAATTTCAATTGCAGTTAGCATTGTGATAACATATATTTTGATACGTATGAATATATATCACTCTGTTTGACAGCATACTAAACCCTCTGAGCAGTGACATCATCAGCTCTATTGGAGTGTAGCTCTATCCACACCCAGGATCAGAGCAAGATATGGCCTCACCCTGACCTCGTTAAGTTGCCGCATTCGCGAGTGCCCATAAAAAGTTGGAAGATTTGCAGGCAACACAGGCAGGCGTCTGCTTGCCAACTCTAAAGATGTGCGGTCAGGAAATGGGATTGAGATGCCTCCTGCCTTCCGTCTTCCGCCTTCCGCTTTCCGCCCCCCTCCTTCCCCTTCCACACAGCTGGCAGACAACGCTATGATTGCATAACTGTAAAAAAGCTGAACGTTTGTCTGTCTGACCTTGTCCCGTGCACCACGACCACCGGAATGCCTTTGCATTGGAAAGGTAACAGAACAGCTCGAACAGCTCTTGCCACACTTATTTTCACTCCCAGATAGTACTACGACTGTTTCGGCTGGCATTCAAAAGTTTTTCCAGCAATCGCTAATTGAAAGCGCTGCGAGGTTTTCCACTTGCACTTACACTTGGGTACACTTTGAGTTAGACTAAATTCATTCACATGCTTACCTGCAAGAAAAAGAGAAGAATAAATTAGAGTTAGATAATTGAAGTCGTCAGCGATGATAAGATAATCGATAGATAGATAGTAAAAAAAAAAAACTCATCAGGGAAAGTTTTCATAGCCAGAGAGATTGAACAGGTAGACAAATTTTATGAACACAGCATTTTCAGCTATGTTTCCATGGAATATTTTTCAAAAATTCCATTAACAAAACATTTTGTTGTAGAAATCTTTTATAAACCAAATGAATTTCAAACAATTTCCAACTAAAATTTTATAGTTTCATGTAGAATTTCATGCCAATCGCCGTTCTTTAGAATACACGAAATTTGTGCTTCACCTTCAAACATATTTGTAAACACATGTGCAAAATATGAATTCAAGAAATGAACAGACTCGTTGAATTGAATAAGTAAAGCTCTAACTAGTCTAGTAATAATCAATATGTCAACATATTTGTAAAACATATTTTCTATTTTTCAGTAAGTTTATTCAAAATATATAAGCTCAACTCTTAGAAAATCATTAAAAGACAATACGGTTTAGCCATCGATATAGTATGCATAGCTTTCATAGCCTAGCCATATTTTATATACCACATTTTTTAATGGTCACAAAAAGTAAATCATCAGCAGCGAGAAAGCCAAAAAATAAAACAGAATCAATTGAAACATACATAACAGACAAAGCATATACATACATACGTATATACATATATACATACATATATCTAGTAGACTGAGAATATAGAGAATTAAGAGAATAGCACTCAGCTTGTCAGCGGACTGAAGTAGGATATGAGCTGTATGAGAAAAGGAGAGAGAGTTAGAGAGAGCGAACGAGATAAAAGTTGGTACAGTTACAATTTTTAATGCACGTTGCATGTGTGTTGCCACTTGCTAGGACCCCGTTTGTCATCCCTTCAACAGCCATCGCTCCGCTCCGCACCACATCGCCCCACTCTGCCCCATCCCGCTTATCTTAAGTAAGTTCTGTTGTTTGATGCCAATTTTTTGCATTGCTTCTCCTTTTTTGTCGGTTGTTGAACCCGCTTGGGCGCTAGGGCCATAAGTGGCCCTAGCCAAGAGTACCAGCAGTGACAACAACAACAACAACAACAATAACAGCAACAACAATGAGTAGAGTAACAGAAAATAAATGAAAACTGCGCTGCCATTCCGGCTGCAATTTTTTCCACCAGAGTCAAGAGAAATACGACGAAATAAATAAAATGCGTTCAAAAGACACATAAAATATGTTCAAATAATAAGCACACACACACACACACACATACGCACTTACGTATACACATAGCAGTTAGTTGCTGGGCGCCATTTTTATATACATATACATATGCCTGCATTTGCGTATGTGTGTGTGTGTGCATCTACATATATAGCTTAAGATTTATGCTTGCATAATTTAAATGTTGTCAACTAATATTGTTTAATTTCCAAGTTTGTAGACTATTTTATGTGCTGTCCATGTCCATTTTTGGCTCCAGCACATTTGCCAAACTCATTCAGAGGCTATTAAAAAAAAACATGCATATACGCACACACACACACACAGAGCGAATTTGCAACACGTGGAATGCTAGCCAAAGGTAAGCCAAAGCTTCACAAAGGCCGCCTGGCTATATTATTCGCATCTCTTGCGACAAGGTCACATCCATCTAAGAGATGTATTTTAGTGAGATATGCTGAAATAATACGTTTGTCATCTCAGGTAAAGCATGAGGCAAAACAAAATACCTTCAACACCTACCGGAACACTTGTTGCGCTCGTTCGCGAAAAAAATGGATGATTTACTTGGGATTTGAATTACGTGAAATTATTTGAAGATAAATGGAGAGTATATATGTTAAGATAAATGTATGTACATAGATCGTCTTGTGGAAAGTAATAGAAAAAGTAAAGTTATTGAAATAGTCAATTCTAGAGGGATATAGAAAGATGAATGTTAAGCAGTAGCAGTGCTCTAGAAGGAGACGACCGACTGGAAACACCTCGATGCAACACTGATTTTTACAATGAAAATAAATCAGTGTATAAGAAAGTAAATATATAGGGTGTGCAGTTGACTAAAATTTACATTAAATTTTACATTTGAAACCTTTAAGCTTTAAAGTTTGTGAGAATCTAGATCTCATATGGTGATCCGATCTTTAACTCCATTTAATCCATGTTATCAGCCACGCTTCAGTCTGTAAGTCTGCCTTTAACAAAGATTTTTACAAAGCCATAAACAAAATTAAATTTCATTTTGAATTGGATCAGGCTATTAAAAGAATTTAGAGGCATCAAGTGAGTAAGAATAAACTCGAACGCTTTTAAGAACTTCTTTAGACTCTTCATTAATTCGCATTTGCTGCTTTAAAACTCAGCTAGACGGAGAACTTGGTTAAATAAATGCAAATCTTTATTATTTACGATTATTAAAAAAAACTTAATTATATTGCTTCATAGTATAAAAAGATTAATGTCTTGGATATGTCAGATTTCCTTCCCATACTCGAGCATTCAATGGAACATATATAACCATATATGTATATCTATCATTTATATACACCTATTCAGTATTATATATGTATATACATATGCAGTAGGTATATCATTTATATAGTATTCAGTCATTAAATCTGTGCATATAATACGTATCTACAGATATGTGTATAGGTAGGTAAATGTCGGCGGTTCTGATTGTTAAAGAACTGGTTGGGCACTCACGATGACATTTTCGCGCTTTAAGAGCCCTCATAAATTTTAGTTGAAGACAAAACTTGTTTTGCCTGAGGAGTAGATCCATATGCAAATAGCATCACAAATGCCCAAGCATGAGTCAGAGACAACGAGAAGTAAACTTTTTTTCAAAAAGAGACATACACAGAGAGAGAGAGAGAGAGAGAGAGAGAGAGAGAAAGAGAGAGAGCAAATCGAGCAAGTGCTTAGAGCATTAATTATCATACAGTTAATTACAGAATTACAAAGGTCAGGGCACAAAATACCGAAAATGGTTAAGGGCAGGTCGCGTTATGTATTACACATGTATGAGACCTCTAATTAAGATATTTAAAGTCGTGTTTGAAGTAAGCATCTGTGTCAATGTAAAAGAGCTAATGAATTACCACTACTAATATTTAGATGATGAAGTAACAAAAAAAATTGCACAAGATTTTTAATGCTTTTTTATATGAGTTCACAGAGTTTTTAATAGTAATAGTCTGCATATTTATCATATAACACTAATATATGCAGCTTCTATATTAACATAAGCTTATTAAAATTACTCAAACAAAGATTTCATAGTTGAATCTATGCTTCTACAATACTATTTGCTGATGCTCTAATATTCATTTCCAATACTCTTAGCTATATCCCAAAGAAGAATGTCCATAGTGAACTCTAATATCTTCACGCTCTCATATCGTGTAGTCACGCACTTCCAACTGGAGCACACTTAATAATCCATTTGTACGCGTTCTATTTACTTGGCATTTAAAATAATAAGTAGTTTGCTGTTGATAAGAGCAATGGATGCTGTGGAGTGTAAGTGAGTGTGTGTGTGTGTGGGCATGCTGTAAAATAGAAACTACGCCAATTCAATTTAGAGATGAATGCCTCAAAAAATGTGCTCCACAGTTTTGCACAGAGCGACGACAATCTCGACTCGCACTTTTTCGAGGAAGTGGGTCATAAAAGCATACTCAGCATTCTTATAATTATAAGATGCTATGCATAAATACATACATACATATACCATGCATACCAATATAGCTAGGGAGACCGCGCCCCGGGAGCAAATTCCATTAGAAGTCGAGCCTGAGCCCAACACGCACTTAGTGCCATTTCCTTTGCAAGTTTATTCGATTAACTACAATCAGAGCGACAAGGGGCAGGGAGCTTGCTGAAACCCAAACAGAGTTGAAGATGGGCAAGCCTCCCTTGTTGGTGTAGCTGTGGGCCAAGGGGAGCGCATGTAATTGGAAATTATGGCCTTTAATGAAAGCATATATTTAAGATTCTATTGCCGCATGGCTCTTAGCACCTTTGGCCAAAAAAGTGTGAGTGAAGCATGGGCGTCATATGAGTAAGCCGAAGTGCAACCACATGCAATTAACGCTCTAGGCGAGACAAACGTTGACGATGGCAACTTAATTCAATTTGTCAAGGAACCCAAAAGTTTCTCTTTAAGTATAGCTCAGGCCTCAGGGCTTCTTTAGAGATGCCTCTAAACAGTTCACTTTACATAAGAATCAATCACAATATTAGCCTGAGGTGTTGACAAAATTAAGGTGTCTAAATATCCATTTTATAGTTAGTGGCTTATGGCTAAAATGGAAACCATTTATGACTTAACCAGCTGGAGGCAGTTCTAGTTGAACCACTTTGGCGGCTCACTCTTAATATATTGCTATCTGCTATATATGTATCTCATTCTTAATTAAGTCAAACATGAGTCAGCCTGTGCATTTTTTTGCTTATTTCCACAGAGCGTTTCTATTTAGATAATTCGTTTATAAACAACACACAAATACAGGGTGTTACGCTAGAACAGAAGTAGATATGATGTATACAGTCGAGTCTCGATAATTTATACCCCGCTAAATCAAAAATCGCGATAAATCGAAAAAATACTTCTCGATAATTCTCGATAATTTTAATAATATCTATACCAGGACTCGACTGTATTATAAAGGCAATTATTAATATGGAGCGCAGTTTACAAATTGAATTTAAAATTTGCATAAACATTCTTATTATTATATATATTTTATTGTTATTTTTTTTTTATCTTATATAGAAACTTAAAAAATTAAAAATTTAAATTCATTTTAAGTTTGAATTTGTTTGCTCTGCCTGTTGAAGCCACCTAAAATTTCTTTTTGCTCATATTTTCTTTTACACCCTGGACACCCTGTTTCTCTTTAGATTAATTCTCTTGCGCTGTCGACTTGCGTTTATTGTGTGGGCGTACGTTGTCAAACCAGTAGCGACATTTTACTGATACTATAATTTTTTGTTTGCTGCAGCTTTTCGTATTTAGTTTGTTTTTCATTTTCAATTGTAAGTGTGAAACTGATCTTTCAATAGAGGGGAAAACAGTGTCGAGTCTCTTCTAGCCATAGATTAACCACAGTCAGCAGCTGAGGCTCTTCAGAAACTTTCTTTACGTAGCGAGCTGCTTGAGACAGCTGCTGGGATTAAGATGGCTGTAATTAGCAGCCAACCGCCAAGAGCCGAGGCTAAATTCGTTGGTTTAACTCACCATATTCCGCCGAGATGGCGCACATGGGCTGATGATGGTGCTGGTGCTGATGCTGGTGTTGATGCGCGTGCGGATGGTGTGGATGCTGTGGACAGATGCCCTCGTGCGGGTGCGGCGCTATATAGTACTCCGATGGAAAGAAATCGCCTGGGTATTGAATGTACAGCGGGCCGGGAGGCAGCGGGGCCTGAACTGGCGGTCCGATGCCGTTGGTGCCATTGCTGGCGCCGCTGCCCTGGCTGCCGCCAACGCCGCTGTTGCTTGACACACTGCTAACACTGCTGGCCGAAGAGTCACCCGAGCTGCCATTGGGCGAGATGCCACCGTGTCCATTCTCATGGGGCTGCTGTTGCTGCTGCTGCTGCTGTTGATGCGCTGCCGCTGGGTTTGGTGGCCCATGAAGTATGCCATTGTTGGAGGGCGGCGGCGGCGGTGGGGGCTGCAGCATATGATGATGATGTTGCATAGCTGCTAGCAGGGCCAGCTGCTGCTGGTGCTGCTGCTGCTGCTGCGGATGATGTAACGCACACACTGGTGGCACTATTTGGGCACCCTGTGGCGGTGTCGCCGTTTGCTGCAGCAATGGCGGCGACGACGGCAGCGGACAATTGTTTGAACTGCCGTCCGAGGACGAGTGCTGTTGCTGCTGCTGTGGTTGCTGCTGCTGCTGCTGCTGCTGGTGCAACTGCAACGCTGGCGCCACCAGCTGTGGTGCCGCTTGCGGTGCCGCGACCGGTGTATTCTGCACCATTACGATATTAGCAACTGGCGGCGAGGCGGACTTGAATGCGCTATTCAGGCTCGTCGTGGACGATGCTGCGGATGAATATCTGCCCGCATTGTGGCTGCCGATGTTGTTGTGAATCGAGTTATTGTTGCTGCTGCTGCTGCTGGTGGTGCTGCTGCTGTTGCTGCTGCTATCGCTTATGCTGCTGGTGGTACTTTGTTGCTCGATAACATTAAGTCGCACCATGCTAGGAGCTGTAGTATCGTCAACCGTTTCTCTCCTCCTTCCAGTTGTGTGGTTCGACGCACTTTAACAGTTGATTCGATTTATTAGAACATGCTTTTCAAGCATGGCCTAAACAATTTTTATTGGCGTTACGTTAGCTTTATCTGAAATAAAATATTGTAAGAAAATGGCGATAGGATTTGGATTCAATTAATAACTGACTCCAAAGCTTCAGTCGGCTTTACTGATTTGCGTTTGCTGCTTCTGTTTGAGTTCTAATCGAGTTGAGATCTAAGATCGATAGCAAGAATTTATTGTCTTTCTGTCTATGCGGAATATCAATCTTCAATATGTTTCGGAAACTAACACATGTAATATGAAAAATGGTAATCCAAGTTTATAGAAGTGTACATACGTATGTATACTAGTTGCTAAGATCTTAAATCAGATTAGTTATTTTTTGTTTATTTATTTTTAATTATTTTTTTTATTTCGAGTTTTTTTTTAATTTTTTTAAATTTATTTATTTTTTTTAAATTTATTTATTTTTTTAAATTTATTTTTTTTTTTTATATTTATTTTGTTTTATTTTTTAAATTTATTTTATTTATTTACTTATTTATTTATCATTTATTTTTAATTTTTTCATTTTACCAAATTACCAAGTTGTAGACATGAAAGCTCGTTTTATTAAAAATTTTTAATTACTTAAGGCTTAACAAAATATACCATATAATAATCATCTAGCATCTGCTAGATGATGTAACTAAAGTTTTTAAATTTTATCATTTATACCTTTAGTGCAACGATTTTAACTATTTGTATTTAATATACACAACTTGTTTTCAAACAAAATAAATTCCGGGAAAAACTTTCACAGCCAATCACAAAGTTTTACACATTTAATCAGCAAAATAGTTTACATTGTTAACACTTGTTAACAAGGTCTGAAAGTTTTAATTTGCAGCCCGAGCAACTTTAAATTTGGTTGGAAAAACTCCATATTAGAAATCAATGAATATTGAAAACAATTACGAAACATTGTAATAGAAAATGTAAAAAAAAAAAAAAAAAAAAAAACTGATGCCGTGTTTACGATTTGTAGATAACTAAAAACGTACCCTATGAACTTTCGATAGTCTCTGTTGACTTTTTGACTTGTTTTTTCTATGCCAATAAAGGGTATGTTAATCTTTTGTGTTTCGGATTGCAACATTGTCTTGCATGCCTTGCCTTTCCAGGGATTCCCTTTAGCCCACACACACACTCAGACTCAACCTCTTTTTGTCTGTGACGAAATGTGATGCCTTTGTTGTATGTTGGTGGCAACTGCAACCACTAAATAGTCTCTTACTATGTTGATGCTTCTCTTTTTTCGTTTTGTTTTTATTTTGCCGTTAATGCAGCTTTTATTTAATGGGCTTCTTTTGTAATTTTCGTACATTCTACCCTGTTGTTGCATTTATCGCACCTCCTAAAGTGTTGTGGGCAGTTTTTCGACAGAGGTGTTGGTCAATTGGTATTGTATAACCAGCTATACAGTTCATTGAACCATCTCAAAGCCAACTAATTACCACTGGCTGTCACATTTTTGTATTGGATGAAATTGTATTCTGTTAAGACAGCGTTACATAGTCATCACATCAGTCATCAGTCATCATTGTTCACTAGTTCTTTGTCCTCAGACATTAACTACAGTTATTAGTTAACAGCTTTCAAGGTATTAGTTATCAGTCATTCCATCAGTCATTACTCATTAGTCCTTTATCTTAAGTCATCAACTATCAATTGTCAGCCATCTGTCATCAGTCATTACTCATTAGTCCTTTTTCTTAACTCATCAACTATCAATTGTCAGTCATCTGTCATCAGTCATTACTCATTAGTCCTTTGACTTCAGACATCAACTATCAGTTATCAGTTATTAGTTAATAGCTTTCAGCTCTCAGCTCTCAGTTATCAGTCATCAGTCATCAGGCCATCATTCATCAGTTATTATCCCAAGTGTCATGTTTATTCCTCTTTGGTTGATATAGTGCGTCTGCTGCAATGTCTACCTAGTCCGCATCTGAGACACTGAGAAGAAAAAAGAGTGGAAACGCTTCCACCTGTCTCAATATGTGCTCTTACGACTGTCTCAAGTGCTTCACACCTACTAACGTACCAGACAATGGGCAACACGCACCGTCGCAACGTCTGCAATGGCACCCCCACGTCACCTCGTTGACAACTCCACGCGGAAATTTACGCAGCTTAGCTATCGCCTTCTGTTTTCTATTAAATGTCAGACACTGCACCGTCTGGAAGAGACGCCCAGAGAGAGACCCGCTGAGACCCTGGCGCATTTGTGTCAGAAGTGTCTAGACCAGCTTTCAAGTGGAAACGTAAGCGACCAAATGAGGGGTGTGTCTCTGCCGTGCCATGCCATGCCGTGCCCCATGGCTCATGCCCACACCTTAAGCGCCTTGAAAACTTCACTTGTTTTGACTGTGGCAAGGCAGAGACTCGTATATGGTATATTATCAAAAATTGAAAGAATCAATAGAAACCGGTATCCGTGTTGAGCTTTAGCATTAGCTATTGTCTAATTGGGGTATCTATTTGCTGTGACAAATTGAAAGTATTAAAGCTCTCAATAGTAGGTGAATTTATAATAATGTTTATAAATTTATTAACTACAAGTTGGAGTAATTAATGTTTAATATTAATCATTTTACTAGCTACGATTTGAACTACTTAAAAAAGTGAACTAAAGGTGTAAATTCGAATGCTCAAATTGCATTAATGTAACAGATTGTTGGAAATACTTTTCATTTATTTATATTTAATGGCACAGTAAGAGTTATGAGAATTCAAAAAGTTACAAATAAACTTTAGAATTCCGGGAATCATTTCAATCTCAAGTCTTCAAAAAAGGTCAAGCATTGTAAAAGATAAATTTCTAAAAAAATAAAAAGAAGAAGAAAATAGAAAGCTTCTATTGTTCAAGAATTATAATTAGGTCACTTAACGCTCAGCCGCATTATGTATATGAAATGAAACATTCAGCCAAACTGCTGCTATTATTTTTATTTGTAATCAATCTGCAATTATTATTATTATTATTTTTATTTATATATATTTTTTTTTTTTAGATACCTGTAAAAATCTAATTTTTGAGTTGTTGAGACCGCAAACGCTTGGAACCAAAGTGAAGCATCAACCGCAGCAACTGCAACAACAGCCAGAGGCAATTTCCTAACGGCAAATTTCTAACATTTACCTAGTTACCGTTAATAGACATGTTGGCCAAGTTGAGTGAGAGCCGACGCGACCAAGACATAAATAAGTACTAAGAAAAGAAGAAGCACAGTCAAAGACAGAGATGGAGACAGCGTGGAGAGCGAACGAGAGAGTACACTGAGAGCAGAGTGCCACACAATCAACGGCGATGATGTTGATGATGATGATGATGATGATGATGATGGCGCACATTTCTCAGCTTTCTTTGCGCTGCACTTGAGTACATCAGCTTCGACGTCAAGCGAAGTCTCTAGAAATTGCCAACATGGCACAACAGCAACTGCAATTGTTGCATTGTTGCATAGATGTGCCTCTGCTGTGTATGTCTCTCATTGTGCTCGTTTTAGTTGACCAAATTGGCGGAGCGGGCAGAAGGCGCTGACGCTGTCTTTGGCTAAAATGCTTCTTCTATTGCGATTTGAGCACCCCACCTGCCTCGGCTCAAAGCTATTAACTGATCAATAATTTGCGGTTTCACACTGACAACAAGTCGCCGCTGCAGTCACTCAGTCACTCACTCAGTCAATCAGTTAGTCAGTCGGCTAAATGCAACATGTTGCAACATCACAACAATCAGAGTTAATTGCATAAGCAAACCATCGGCAAGTCTCAATAGTTGTAATTTTGATAAAATTACAATTTTCTATATAAAACAGTTGCATCTGCTCTACTCCATTTCTGATTGCCAAAATCTACTAACTGGGGGAAAGCAAGAGACACAGAGAGGGAGCGAGAGAGAGCGAGCAAGCGAGAGCGCCCAACTTATCTAAATAGTTAATATCGGTTTTGGCATTTCTGGTTATTGTTCAGTTTTTGTAGTCGTTTGTCGGTTACATAATCCAGCTTTGGGCACATAACAATGCAAAAAAAAAAAAAAAAACCCAACACACACACACACAAAAACTCTGTGGCTAATTACAGAGGTATTGCATAAGCTCATTCAACAACAGTTGTATGTTTATATTAAAAGAAAACAAAAACAACAGAAATTAGTTAGCGCATGAATTTACTACGAGCATGTTAATGCCTTTATATAAATGCACTAACAATGTGCTCATGTCACAGTAGTTTTGATGCAGCTCTATTAAAATGTCCAAAATGCAAGCATTCCCTTCACAGAGAGATATAATCATCATTGATAATTATTTGAGCTATATAATTAGTATAGTTTTCAGTTTTACCACACTTTTTCTTTTTGAAAGAAAAAGATTCTTATTAAAAGCTTGCGCATGGGTAAAGGCGGAAGTGGTGCAATAAATTTAAAAACTATATATCGGTAGCAAATAAAGATTATCTATATAAATAACCTTATCTCGATTTTATTGCAACCAAAAAATAAAGGTGTTTCTTGCTGTTCTAGTTTAGAATGTCTCAAAGTAATAAGTAAATGCTAGTTTATGATGCCCAATTAACAGATAAAATATGTAGTTTTATGCATCACAATTTCACTGTAACAATATGCAATACAAAATGATATATGTATTTCCTCTACAAGTGTGTATTAAAAACATTTCAAATTGATAAGAAAATGTCTCATACAGTAAACGTTAAATGCTGATAAACATTTCACTTTTTTTGTTTATCAGTACAATGCTATCTAGCAATTCTTAGAACATTAACAATTAACAAATTATAGCAAGAATTAACTTAAATTAAACACTATAAACCAAAAGCTTAAACAGTCGCAAATAATGTTGCTTAAAGCTCAATTTGAATAAATATTTGGAAATTTGTATTTGATAGAAATAAAAGTCAAAGTATTTTTTAAGTAGCTTGAGATTGATTTGTAGATAATTTATCATTTACAGAAACTATTGCTTAATTTATAATCCAATCCATCTCCTCATTCATTCTAGAAAACTTTCCTTATACACTGCACTGCATATCTCCCTTCCAGTTCCCTTCCAGCTCCCCTCTAATTGCCCACAACAAATACTCAAATATATCAATACAAATTCGGACATTTTTTTGACAACAAGCGGATACAAAAGTTTAACCACTGTGTCAAATGTCCTAAAGTCTAAAATGTATTTCGATTGTTGGCGACGACAAGAGAGAAAAAAAAAAGAAAAAACTTACAGCAATTATGTTGTTGGAAACACACAAAGCAAAACCGGAAACACAATGGAACTAAGGAATTTGAGAATTTATATAGAATTTTGTCAGTCACTCTAGACTCTAGTTAACCGTTAGTGAATCTTATTAACTGTACACTATGATAATTAATATTCTTACTAACCAATTGCTCTGAGTGTCTGAATAATAATTTATCTTTTAATGATTAAGGATTAGGACTTACATCATTTATGGTCGAACTGAATTATCAACTCTGAACACGCAATTCATATCATATGAACGTTACGAGTGCGTGATGTTTGTCTTAATATAAAAATGACAAATAAAGCATTAGAAAAAGTCGTTGACATTAAATGGAAATGGCTGCATTAAACTGTTTTATTCAGTCACGACAGATTTGAGATCAGTTCGCAGCCAGCTCAAGGCCCATAAAACAGACAATTTGTTTTATGCTTTATACACTACTTCAGTTCAAAGATGAGAAGAGATTTATTTAATATAAATAATTTGATTAAATTATATTAAATGCAAAGATATAAAGTATAAAGAATTACAAATTGAACTCGTCTGGACAAGAGATGTGACAAATGTTTCATAGATGGATGGTTCATAGTCCAATCCATGGGATTCCTCTCATTCGCTTGTGACTCTTTAATGGCGGCGCCTTTGTGCGCATTCTTACATACACTTGGATATCAATATATGATTATGTGTCTTTGTGTATTTGTGTTGTCGACTTGACAACAGTAAAAAGAACTGAAATGCTGGCTGCTGGCTGCTAGCTGATGCCTGCTGGCTGTTGGTTGTTGGCTGTTAGCTGTTGGCTGTTGGCTGCTCTGCCATTTTGCCATTTTGCTCGGCCTAACGCACGAGCCCCATTCCACAGCAGAGCCAAACACAATGGTCTTGGGCCAACTCGGTGCCAGAACGGACATTTCCCAACAACAATGGCTAAAAATTTTCGGTAGCTGCTGCCAAGAAAAAATGCCAACAGCATTCGAAAGGCTGGAGCGGAAGAGATTTGACAGCATACGCAACATGGCCGAAAAATGAGTGGCGACCAAGACCAAGTCTAAAGCTGACACAGGGCAGGGCATGGCAGAGCATGGCATCGCAAACATGGTGGCGCATCATCGAGGCGCACATGTCGTATGAGTCGTCACTCATACGACAGGGCAGCCCAAAAGGCAACAACAAAGGCAACAGCAACGACAGCAGCAACGTCATCGGGAGTCAACGGCATAAACGCCCCAAAACAGATTTGATAGTTTTTATCGATTTAAGTGGATACGGCCTAACATGCAAACAGACTCTGCGAAAAGAAATATGTAAAGAGTGTACAGATACGAGACGAACGGGCAAACATCGTCGCGTTTTCTCGTCTTTTTTCTGTCTGTCTGTTTTGTCTTTTTTGGCAAATGTCGCGGCCCGAACAAATGAGCATTAAACAAATACGAAGTCTCTGCCTTCGGAGCTCTCAAGCTGTTTGTGGTGTGAATCAGTTGAACGATAGATGGCTCGAACAGTGGGCACTTCACTCAGTTTTTGCTGCAAAATACAAAGCTGGGCTTGAAAGGCATTTCAAGAGAAATTGTTCAAGCTTTGAGTTGAATATGTACACAGGGTGCTGAAGGCACAGGGTGTTTTAAAATGTAGCTGCCAGCATATAAAATACAACTAAATTAAACTAAAATAAATATTATTTTATTTTATTTTAATTTATATAAACACATGAGTAACAAATATAATTATTTATACATATATATTGGGCGTATAAAGTTTATCTAAAACTCGACAATTTTACATAAAACTAACGAAATGAGAAGGTCGACTGTAAAGACCCCAAGTCGCCCCATGAATATTGCTTGAGTTTCGAGCAAATACAAAAGGAAATCTCTACACACATTAACCTAATCACATATGTTACTAAATGCGCAATAATTATGCCACATCTCGATCGTCGAGTCGCTCAAACAACAAATATATGTATGTAAGGAGCTTTTGTCTACAGCTTCATTTGATCTAAATATAAAATATTCATTATGGTTATATATATTATACATTCCATTTAAGTAAAGTGAACCAATAAAATTTCAGGGTTTATTTTGGTTCTTGGAAACACATACGAGAATAAATTTTGGTTTAAGTATGATAATTTATGGGACCATTCTATTCTAAACCTATTCATTTCCCCTATTCAACGTAATCCCAATTGGCATATATAATTAATCTAACTCTGTAATCAAACTGTGATGGTCTTAAATAACTTTGGACCACACACTGAATATATAAAATATAAAAGATCCGTAAACCCCTCCCCTCTCATTCTTTTATCACAAATCACAAAGAGAACACAAGTAAAGTTATTTGTTATATAGATATTATTTGGTGAGATTTTTACATAAGTATTATGTTATTTACCACGGACTGGTTTTTTTGCTGAGGTGGCCTTGGAAGCTACAGTGGTTGATTCTTCAGGCTTCTCAAAAAGTTTCTTATAGTTAAATGGTTGAAGCAATGGTGTGCCTTTCTTTTGAACTTCAGCCTTGCCAAACATATCAAGAGAAATGATCGATGGGTGATCCTTAACCCCATATATACTTCCCACCGATTGCCGTATCCTGGCTAGTTGGAGCTGTGCCTCAAGAGATGCACGCTTATACTTATGTATGTTGGCACGTCCAACTCTAATTCCTTCGAGCAATCGCTCTTGTATGGGATGTCGACGGATCCAAGTCCACGGTTTTGTATCATCAAATGGTTCATGCATTAGCACAGGTAGCATCAAGCCCAAGTATTTTCGGCCGGCTCCTCTGAAGGGCTTCTTCTTTGGTGGTGGCTTTTTCTTCATCAAGGGCTGATTATTTTCGACAACATTTGAGTACAAATTTGAAATTTCAGCGATGCTTTTCTTATTATCGCGACCTTTGGCTTTGCCGCCTTTGTTTTTAGCGTTTTTACCTACACCGCCATTGTCATCATCACCAGCGTTTTTTTTCTTTCTATTCTTATTTTTATTCCCAGTTCCATCGTCACTTCCATCATCACTTCCATCTTGACTTCCTCTTCTATTTCCATTGCCATCGCCATTTGTATTTTTATTCTTATTTTTATCCCTTTCCTCACCATATCCATTATTTTCATTACTATTATTTCCATCTCTGTCTGTATCTGCATCTGTATCATTAATACCATCGTCACCCGATCTGCCATTTACATCATCATTACGCGAATCATCACCAAACCTAAACGTCGGATTCTCCAAAAAGTTCGCCAAATCTGCATTGCCATTCTTTCCACTTTTAAAAAAGTCCTTGCACGTTGTCCCCTTCCTGCTGCTAAACATTTCATACTCTGGTCTCTTACTCGGCGGCTTGTCTACCTCGCAAGGTAAATTCAAAAAATGATCCAATATCTTAACCACTAACTGAAGAACATACGGATGAAAGGATGGTCGAAGATTGCCTCGGCGATCGTAAATGCCATCGTAGAGTAAACAAGTGTATGGCCGAACGAACGGCACCCGGCAATGGGTCCAGCGAGAGCATTTCGGATTAATAATCTCGCCAAATTTTTTCATAGTTAACTCAAACATAAAGCTGCTAACTTGATGTAGCGGCTTTTGTACTATACTAGCAAGGTTTTTTAATACGCTCGCATTCCGTTGACTCCATCGCCGCTCCTCCGAGTTCCAATGTGGGCTGAGCCGCTTACAATTCTTAGCAGTGTGCGACTCCCTTTCACAGTTCAGCAAACGCAGCAGTTCGCTGACTGGCTGCCCGCAGAAAGGGGAGCAGAATATCGGCATCGAAATTGAATTTTTACTTGTCTGTACCTTTAAAATTTAATTTTACAACTGAAGCCCGAATTCGAGGCATTAGGTAGATGTCATGTTCCTTTAAACGCCTACTGCCAATAGCAGAGAATATTTCTTGAATGTCTCGTATCTCTTGTATCTAAAGTTTGCCACTTAACTCTGGAATTTGAATCGGCTTGCAATTTAACAAAAATCGGCAACACTTTTCTAAGATTATTATATTTGGGATCTTCTTCAGAAATATCCGAAGTATACCGTTCCGATGACTCTTATCATAAGAAAAAGGGGAAAAGTTGTCCGAGATACGGAACGGAGTTTTCCGCTATAAGACTAGCGCTAGAACTGACAATGAGAGATACCTCTTTTTTTTATACCAAAGTCAAACTTTGCTTTGTTTAGTTTTCAATCCTTAAAAAAATCATTTTTGTCCTTCCATAAAATATTTTTAGCTATAAGCCCTAATTACGGATTACTATGTGATAAAACAATCTTTAAATAATGTTTTGAACTTTTATTTGAACAATTATGATTTTCTAAAGTCGTAGTTGCATTAAAATCAAATTTTCGATTAGTCAAGATGGGTGTACTATAGTGGGTTAAACCTTTGAGAGCATAATACGGACTAGTGCGTCGTTTCAATAAAATTACATTCACTATATGCTTCGCACTATAAATATGGATAAAAATTTGCCTATGTGAATATCCGTGCATATTTCGAGAGCTCGACATCTTTCTATTATTTGGCTTTCTGTCCTGCTTTTATTTGACTCTTATTGCGGCGTGACATATTGGCAACGTCATTCCTCTCCAACAGTTTTTTATAGTTGAAAGGTTTAACCAAAGGCGGGGCTTTCTTTGGTCTTTCACCCTTGCCAAACAAGTCATAAGAAATGATCGATGGATGATCCTTAACCCCATACAAACTGCGGACTGAATTCCTTTGTCTCGCTTTTATGTATTGTACCTCAAGAGTTTCACGCTTGTACTTGTGTATCTTGGCACGTCCTAATGTAGTTCCTTCAAGCACCCGTTCTTGTATAGGATGGCGACGGATCCAGGTCCACGGTTTTGTATCATCAAATGGCTCATGCATTAACACTGGTAAGATCACTCCCATGTATTGCCGACCGGCTCCTCTGAAAGGTCTTCTCTTAGGTGGTTTTGGCTTTTTCTTAACCATGCGTTTTGTCTCCACTATACTTGAGTACAAGTCAGAAATATCGGCGATGTTTTTCTTCATTTTAGCGCCATCGTCGCCAACACCATCATCATCATCGTCATCACTATCGCTATCTCCACCTTGTCCCTTACCACCTTTCCCACCTTTACCACCTCTACCTTTACCATCTTTGTCGTCACCACCCCTGCCATCTCCAAACTCATCGCCAAACGTGGAATTATTCAAGAAGTCGTTTAAGTCTGCCAAATCATCATCATCAAAGCCATCATCATCGTCATCATCACCCTCACCACCGCCACCTCCTCCACCACCACCACCAGCACCACCACCAGAACCACCTTTACCGCCTCTTCCGCCCCTCCCGAATCTCTTTCCACGCTTCCTGCGCGGTTTAAAAAAGTCCTTGCACGTTGTCCCCTTCCTGCTGACAAACATTTCATACTCTGGCCTTTTACTTGGTGGCTTTTCCACCGCGCAAGGTAAATTCAAATAGTGACGCAATATTGCAACAACTAAATGAAGAATATACGGATGGAAAACTGGTCGAAGATTGCCCTGACGATCGTAAATGCCATCATAGAGCGCACAAGTATCCGGCCGTACGAGCGGCACCCGGCAGTAAGTCCAGCGCGAGCATTTTGGATTAGTTATCTCGCCAAACTTTTTCATTGTTAACTCAAACATAAAGCTGCACACCTGATGTAACGGCTTACGTACTATGCCGACCAGCTTTCTTAACATACTCCCATTGTGTAGACACCATCGCCGCTCCTCCGAGTTCCAAACTGGACTCAGCCGTTTGCATTTCTTAGCAGACTCTGTTTCCCTCTCACAGTTCAGCAAACGTAGTATTTGACTGACTGGCTGACTGCAGGAAGGGGAACAGTATATTGGCATTGAAATTAAAAATTTAAAAGCGTGTGTACTTGAACAATTTTATTTTGAAACTAAAATCTGTTTCATTGGCAGCAAATACTTTGACTCTTTCCTTACACGCCTACTGCCATTGGCTGTAGGCAGTTCTATAATACTATATACAATATACTCTGGATTCAATGTAAGTATTCTGATCGGTGCCTTATCTCATGGCTCCGCAGCACATCGTAATATTTATTCCAATGAATGGCACTCATCGATTCGGCTAATTTCCATGGCTCATGGTACAGCAAGAGCACACGATCACTGAACGGTAAGTTCTCCTTTTTAAACTGATATAGTTTTGGCACCTGCCAGTGAACGTTTGCAAACCTTTCCGGCTTTGACACAACAGCTGAGTAGAAGTTGGATATTTCTGCTGCGGCAGCGTTATCAGGTTTTGTTTCCTTTAAAGGGTCTCCCAAGTCTGCTTCAATCAAGGCATTGAGAAGTTTATCAGGATTATCTTTCATGTTTTTCTCTAGCAATAAACGCAAAAAATACTTTTGCTTCAACTTTAAAATAGCGAGATCTATGGTTCCAAGTCCACGTCGCCGTCCGTTGTCATCCATCAATAATATTTCTTGCATAGGCAAAAGAGAGTATCCTGCACCCTTTTTCGCTTTTGATGTATTGATGCTAGTAATCGACTTCCTTGATTTGTAAGACTTTTTAACACCGGATATACTTTTGAAATGCGAGACCACGCTACGACGTGGTTTGAGATTACTATGCTTGTCGATGCTTTTGACAACGCTAGTGCGGCTCCTCTTCTTGGATATTTTTTTAATGCTCATGTTGTCATTGTTGATGTAATAGTTGTTGTTGTCCTTGATGTTGTTGTTGAGGCTGAGCCTGTTGTTGTTGTTGCCGATAATGATCTCGCTTTTGCCGTTTTTTTTCATACAACTCAATGGCAATTTAAATTCAGGTAATATCGACATGGTGCCGTGCTGCATTTTTTTTTCGATTTGTGACTGTTTCTTCTCCCAATTGGAGCCCCACCGCGATATATGCTGCATCAATTGTAGAAGTTGAAAAAGACTCTTGGGATCCGATGGATGGCGAAGATTGCCCTCAAAGTCAAAGATAGCCAGGAGTTTCGTACACGCATCAGCGCTGGCGAACGGCACTTCAAATTTGTTCGCAAAACCGCTTATTGGATTCAAAATCTGACTGTAGTTCTGTACCGTAATATTGTACATCAGATCGGATATCTCATCAATTGGCTTGTCCAACTTGGTTGCCAAGTGATGTGCCACATTAAGGTTGCGCGTTTGCCACTTCTCCCAGTCTTTATTGAAAGAGTCTCGTGCAACGTGAGAACGTTGTCCAGAGAACCTTTTATATAGCTCTTCGCCGGCCTTCAAGTTTTCCATTGCTTACATCTAAGCTAAATGGAAGGTATGTACCGCCGTCACCATTATATTAAACTGTCAAAATTTGTGTATAGTTCGAATCACATTATAGATTTGTTATTAACACAAATATTTAAATTGATATTTCCGGCAATGGTTGCTCCTACGGTCATTGACCTCACCAGAACACAAAGCAATATGATGCGTTCTGGCAGACAACAAAACATGTGTTTCCATCACACACAAAAAGAAGAAAAACAACAAATTATATATTTAGGCTAGGCCATATATGTAAGTTGCTATTAATCTCTCGTAAAATCCAGACAAATTACAATAACCAAATTAACTGCCAGTCTCTCCATCTCTCGCTATCTATCTCTCTCTCTCTCTCTCCATCTACCTCTCTCTCTCTATCTCGTTTGCTTTCTCTCCCTCTCTTTTGTTGTTCTAGTTAAAACATATGTTTATTCTTCAGCCTGTCAACATGCCAAGGTGAATCAATCTTAAAAAGTTCAAGTACGTGCGTTGCAATTTCTAGAATGAGTAATGCTTCTAGGGAAATAAAATATTAATATGAACTCGACTTTCTACAAAATACAGTACATCTATTTTAAAGCTTGGTCAACAAGTACTATATAATTGATATTTTCTCTTATAAATCAGAAATTATGTTTCAGGATTCGTTATGTAGAGTCTGGATTATTCAGTTGGAAATTCTGTTATTTCATACCCGTATTAATTTTATTTTATATATCCGCTTATATAATCTAGACTGAAATGTTTAGGGGGTCTATTGAATAACGGGCCATTCGAAAATATCTTATAATCGATGTGATAATATTGCAACATTTAACATAGGGTATATTTTGGTTGAGCGAAAAGCTCTAACAATTTTTTCCCAGCGTCAAAGAAAATTGATTCATATAATAAATTTTTACACATGCTGTCCGCCGATGATTCCAAAGAAAATTAACCAAAAGTGAAGAGTCGCAAACAAGACACATCAACATAAACAACAAACAAAGCATGGAGGCAATGACGATCGGCGTGGCTAGCGAGCAGATTGGGATGGGAAGGGAAGGTACGGGAAGGGAAAGTGAAGGAAAGGAAAGTCAATAACCGCGCGAGCTCTCGAGCGTCAGCGTCATCTCTCGTACCACCAACAATCCATACCATTCCATTACTTACGTGTCGCTTTTGCTGTGTGATTTTATTCAATTTTTTTTTTTTTTTTTTTTTTTTATTTATTTTTTTATTTTTTTTTTTTTTTTTTGAGCCTAAACAAACACGCAACTGAAAGTATCTGGTTTGTAGTTCACTGACACCTCAAAATGTAAGAAAATTACTAAAATCATATGATCTGTGGAAGCAAACAAGTTCAAACATCAAAAAATATCCTTACTAGGTATAGAGGTCTCCCTCTCTCCTACGCCTTCTTCTCTCTCTTTCTCTCTCTCTCTCTCTCTCGCTCTCTGCAAATTCAAGTTAGAATTCTTCGCGAAACTCTTTTCTACACACACCACATATAGTATGTACATACGATAAAAAGCCCACAGAAATCATCTCAACCAGACCGTAAAACAATAATTACAAAATTGCAGGTATTTTTCTCTGGCTAACATGAACAATAACAACAACAACAACAATCAATTTGAGGAACACTCATCTAAATCTAAACGTAGATAAAAAAATAAAATAAAGTTGTCATGACAATTTAAAGAGGGGGAATTTTCTCTGTACATTTGTTGTCTCTTTAAAAAAAGATTTTGCCCCCAAATAATAAATAAATAAATTCGTAATTTATTTATCAATTCGAATGCCACGTTTGCATTATATCCGGTTATCTGCGTGCAACTATAGCCATTTTTTAACTTTCAACGAAGATTTCGATATTCTTTCAAATTTCTCCTATAAACTCTTTATTTAGTAACTCTCGTAGAAGTAGCAAACGCAAATGTTAACGCCGATAAATTGAATTTCTTAAATAATTTTGCTATACTCACAATTGGCGAAAGTCCTAAGGCAAGCAATAATCCTCAAATGGAATATATTTTACAAATTTTAATTTGTTTATATATTTGGGTTTATTGTTTCAAAATTGTGACAAAGTTTGTGTTTTTAACTAATTGTACTTTATTTATTTAATAATTGTAAATTTGTATTAATTGCACTTGTTTTGTTTCATAATTATTGCATTATTGATCTTGGTTTAATTTTAATTTATAAATTGTTAATATCGCTTAGCTAAACAACGGAACTATGAACACATTGGCGATATTCAAACAATATTTGTTGTCGTCGTCGGGTTTTATTGCACTTATTAATTGCACTTTTTGTTTTATTAATTGTTCGATCGCTCGATTTTTTTGAAGCTGCAAAAATTGTGAAAGCAGAGAAATATTAATCTTTATATAACCTCAATGTTGCCAGCACGATAAATTCTATAAACAAAAGAAGACACAAAATTGTCTCGAACGCTTTCCATGCTTCTTCATTGCCTTCTTCTTCTTCTTATTCTGCTTGGGTTCAATTTTCTATTTCACTCGCCTGTTTATGTGAGCACACGCTCGCTCTCTCCCTCTCTGTCACTCACACAATCACACAGTCACACTCACACGTAGCCACACGCGGACACACTCTCACACGCTAGCAAGCACACAACACGCACACATACACATACAGGCTGACATAAATACATTTGTACATTTATATATGTGTATGTATGTATGTGTGTATATTATCAGATTCAGACACAGCGAAATTCCGCTACACCGGATATTACAATTGAAAAGAGCGGATTCTTTTTTTTTTTTTTAATCAAAATCACCACAAAAATAATATAAATATATAAAAAAAAAAAATAATATATATATATTGTATGTTTGACGATTTGTTGTTCATACACTTTTTTAATATGTATATATGTATATACATATACCGAATACGTTAATATCTACTATCCAAATACACAAAGAGCAGGATGTGAACTAATAACAATAACAACTTGACTTGGTTAATTTTCTTTTCGCCCTCTCGAACATGTTTTTATTTGATTAATATAAATTTTTGATGCGAATTTCATTATGCGTGATAAATTTTGATATTCGCGCACTCACTTCAATTGCTTAAACTTTTACAACAACAATCACTTATTGCAGTTTGCTGAATAGCCGTTGTTGTCACTGTTGCTGTTGTTGTTGTTCTTGTTGCTTAAGTCTTTGATTGTGTGTAGAGCTAGCTAGCTAGCTGCTGTGTTGTGTGTGGCAGTGGCAGAGTAAAAACATCGAACATGACGCGCTGCCTCCGCTGCTGGAAACTCTGCCAAACCGTACAGTTTGAAAGTTAGTGTCGGACTGTTCGGAATGCTGGCGTTGTTCCCTCGAACAATCACGAAACGTGCCGACGACGCGATGCCAGCTAACAGCTAGCAGCGGCAATGTTGCATGGAACGCTCGTGTTGGAACGCGCCCAGTCCGAAATATTTCTACCCGACTGGAATCGAAACTGGAAGCGGAGCCGAAGTCAAAGTCGTTGTTGAGTCGCCCGCATAACCAGTGTATGGCCGGTTCGCACAGCTGAGCGCCATTTACTACTGCAATCAACCGTTAGATACATATTTATCTAAAAGATAGACCGCACGTACACTACAACAACAGCAACAGCAACAACAACAACGAAATACAAAAATAAAAATACAATAACAAAAACCAAACGAACGAACGCGTTGTCATCGTAGTAAAGGCAAAACCGGTAAAGCAGCAGCACTACAACCTAACGCTGGCTGCATTTTGTGTGGGCGAAGAGAGCAGATCCAAAGAGCGGGCCGCGCTACAAAAGAGACAAAGAGAAAATCTATTGCAGCCACGATTGCGGCTACGGATTTGTATTCGGGTTGCACTTGGTTTGGGTTTGATGCTGTTATTTACAGTCTTGAAGAATGCCACGAACGCAACTTATACTTTGTTTCATAAATTTATTATATCTTTCACATGGGAAAGCGATTTCGTGGCTTGACTTTAATTTTAAGTAATATTGTATAGATGTTTGTTTATGCATATGTTGCTCGCCAAACTCCCGCAGAAAACACTTCGCTTTTACAACTAATTAAATTTATGTAGTGAGAAAAAAAAAATAACAAAAGTCAGATTATCATATAATGTAGCTCTTAGATAACCCCATGAGGTCAAAAACCGAAAGTGACCAAATTCTGGGAATTGTGCCGACACAGAGCATCGACTTTATCAATAATAATAATAATAACTACACACCCAACCAGAAATCGAACTTAGCGATAGCATTTGAACTTTAGACCCTTGAGTTTGGCGGTTCAATTTGAATGAATAGCAAAAAATATAAATATAAATAAAATAGGAAGAAACAAATAAAATAAAATAAAGCAATTATAGCGCAAAAACAGACATTTGCCTCACTGCCTGACTAAGAGATACCAATCCATTCTCATCTCCAAGCTGACTGACTGACTGCCTTAGCATACATTCGACCTTCCTTCTGCACACATCGACACCAATTCGCACAGATGTATGCTGGTGTGTGTGTGTGTGTGTGGGTACTTATACATATACCCTTCACCAGTCGTAAGTAGTTCATAAGGTACGCATACCCGGCTGCAGCTCGCTGGCGAATTGAACATGGCGATGGCCGCTTTTATAAGTCTGTTTACTTATACATTACCTTGCGCTTGCGAATGTGTGCTTACAAAGAACCGGTTTCATGTGTGCTTTTTTATTGTCTTATACATATACATATATGTATGCATACAAACACACATATTTATACATATACATATAGTTTTTTTTTTTTTTTTTTTGCTTGTAAGCAGCGCAATGCAGGCAGGCTTTGTGGCTTTTGCTATTTGTAGAAGAGAAATATGGATTTGAAATATTGCAAAATAAATAATTAGTAATAAAAGTACATTTTGTGTACTTTATGCAGATTATTATTATTGTTGCAATAGTCTCGTGGTTGATCTTCAGCTATTCCCTCATTATCATTTAATTACAGCTTAGAGTGAACCACATTATGCTGGTAGACACACCACAAACACACACACACAAACACACACACATGCATATGCACTATGGCATCAAATGAAAACGAATAATTTGATAATATTTCAGCAACATTTAATTATAGATGTGAAGTGTGTATTCTGGTTGCAGTCACTAAATCAAAATAATCATTGCAATGATTATGATGTTAAAGTTGCTCGAGCCGGCTTGACTAGGTTTTGTGGCAGCCTCGCACAGAATGGGACACTCTAATATAATTTACGACACTGCAAATGACGACGGCGACGTAAGCCCTCTGCAGTCGCACATACATACTTTTTAACAACAGCGAACAGCGAACAGCCAACAGCCAAGCAAGCAGCCAACCTGCAAGAAGGCCTAAAGTATCACTCGTTCGCTCTCTCTTGCTCTCTCTCACCCTCTCTGATATTGTAGTGTATCTTTCTGACTTCGCCTCTAGCTGAGAGAGAGAGAGAGAGATGCAGCTTTGCATCAATGGCTGGCTGGCTGGCTCGCTGTCTGTTCGCTTGGTGTGGGAAAGAATGCAATAAAGGGAATTTCCAAGACTTGGCAACCGCATTCGTAATGTATTTTGTATCTCTTTGGATACATTTTAAATAGTTCGCCATACGCTAGCTTGGCGCATAGACAATGTGCAAATAGTCGAACAACTAGACATATGCACACACACGCACACACTCACACATGTTGTATATGCATATGTTTGTAGTACACGAAACGAGCGGCCAAAAACATTTGCATTACCAACGCCAATTAATCAAAAGCAGCAAATGATTTCAATATTTTTTAGCGAATACAGTGCGGCTATTGCGACAGATACATTTGTATACTTCAGATACATTTGTATCTCAAGCAGTTATCGTTGCCTAAATCAATCAACCGACCGACATACAGCTGGAAATATCTATTGTTTCTATAGATCGAAGCATTCCAGACCTGATACTAAAATTCTAGTCTTCGCGACTCCAATTCCAATGACCAAGGTATAACTGAGTAGAGATATTGCAATCAGCTTACTACTGATGGTTAGATTTCGAGTTTTTCAAGTTTCAATCGTGATCCAATTTTCAGATATCAGCTATGCAAACTAACTAACTGCAAAAAAAGAAGCGACAGGTTTCAATGAGAAAGTGCCAGAAGCCAAACACAAGGCAGACAGGGTATTATTAACCAAAGAGTTAAGAACTCACTTCTTTCCCGTCATAATCTATCAGTATGAGATACAATCTATCGATCAGTCTGGAAACAGTCTGGAAACTACGAATAGAACTGTTAGTAAATTCCATTTGCAGTCACACCTTATGTTGCCCAGGCAATTTCGCATTTAAGTGGAACAGCACAGCCTCAATGGGGCAACAAATGAAAATGCTGCAGAAATCACTTTGTCTTCGGCTCTGGCTCTGGCTCTGGCTCTGGCTCTGTTACTGGCTTTGGCTTTGGCATCAGCTCAGCTCAGCTCAGCTGCTCCAGCGATTTTGTTGTCAGCCACAAGTCATGCAAACAGGCGGCAATCGCTTGGCAAACTTTTCAAATGGCCAACAAGCCCAGCCCCACCGAGTCCCCACAACGGAATTCCACATGATGAGGGAAACCCCCCTTACTACCGCACCCCTAGATGCCGCACAACTCCTGCCTCCTACGTCCGTCCGTCCAGCCAACGGCCACATTTTTGCAGTTGTCGAGTGGCGTTTTTCGCAACTTTTTTCTTCTTCTTTTTCTTCATCTCAATGCTGACTCTCTGACTGGTCGATAGTTGGGAGAAAACCAACTGAAGTTGAAACTTTAATCTGATGACTGTTGGGAGTGGAACAGAGAGTTCGTATTTGCTGAGTAGGGGCAATTTTACAGTTATGAAGGTTAGATATGCCATTTAAGGTTTTGTATTTTTATTTGTAATTCATGAACTCCAAATTCCGTACATAAAGGTTACCGCTTTAAGGTTTCTTAAAGTAATGCTCTGAGTTATGACAGATATAAATTGGAGTAATGGAATCTAAAAGATGGTTAGGATTTGAATTGTCCTTAAGATGTGAACTTGATTTCTAAGAAAAAGGGTGAATGGACACATGCATCTCTCTAAGTATAAGTAATACCTAGATATACACACATAAAAACTGGTGACCTTGACTCCACGATTTACTATAGATTTACTTCTGTCAAGTATTTCTATATTCCTGTGTAATGTGCACCGAGTGCAACGCCCAATAGTCGCCCATTCATACTCAAACACCCAACTGGAAAATTGCAAGACAAAGGAAAATGCATAAAAAATGAAAATGAAAGAAAGCGTAGGATAAGAAAATTAAGAAATAACAATACTCAACAGCGAGGGTGGCTCATGAGTGACACACGGAAGCAAGTGCCACGAATTGAGGAAAGCCGCAAATTAGCTGCTGAAGCAACAAACAAAGCTGTAGAGAGAGAGAGAGAGAGAGAGAGAGAGGAGACGTGGAGGATAGCTGGCGATGGCGATAACTGTTAACGGATCAGGCTCAACGAATGACGATGAAAACAATATTCATGAAAATAGTATTTAAGGAGAAAGTCAATGCTGTGCAGGCCAACACTCATAGCAACAGTCGAAACAAGTAAGAGTGATGCAGCAAAGTGCCAGCCTAGAGATACCCTTCAATTGCCATTTGGATGACCAAAATGAGGAACTACCGAAGATATTCAGTAAACAACATGATTCATTTGAGCATAAAAAGAAGGCACTTGATCATAATATATATCTATATTCGATGTTGATATAATAGTCATTGATGTGATCTTCTGTAGCTAGCATTGCATTATATACCCTTTGGTACCCAGATTTGCAATGGGTACAATCTGTTGACTACTCGCACTGGAGCGTAGAAGTTGTCAGAGACACGCAGAGACAGCAAAAAACAGCTAAACTTGAGCAAAGAAACCAGCTGAAGCAGGGACGTGTATAAACATGGCAAAATCCGCCGAGATCCGTAGCTAAAGAGAGTGGAGTGGAACTGGGAAGTGGAACTGGAACTGGGAGGCGCTGCTCATCAGGTAATGAATATATACACATATATACACATACAGTTCCAACTGTGGCGAATCAGGCTACGGAATCAGCGAATCTGCAGCCAAAGCAGAATCATGAGAATCATAAATGTTAATGCCAAATCTCATTAACAAGAATTGCTCCTCCCGCACCACACAATGTTATGTTATTAACAGCATTCTGTTGTGTACTGCTGAGTACTTCCTCTCACACACTTGTCACTTGCCTCTCCTGGTACTGACATTTCGATACAACTATATATTCACAATACTATACGAGCGACACAGCTCTAATCTACAAATAAAGACGAGGAAACTACAAGCCGGTCTTTTACTTATCGGCGACGCCATCACTCCAACATTTGGTCCTTCGAGCCGGAGCTTCATCCACCTTCACACCAGCATTCCATCGGCCGTCGAGATAAGTACCCCATTCTTGTCTAGAGTAGTACATACATATATATATGCATAAATACACTGGCACCTCTCATCCGCCTTCCCTTGTATATACATATATATGTACTAATCTAGCAATATTTCGACTACATGCCTATATGTATATATTCTTATATATATAGATATGTATTAAGCTGTGTTTAAATCCGATTAATATTTATTAACACGAGAAGAACAATATCCTTTGTTGATCGTTTAATAAATTTATTTACATATTCTGCCTTTTCATCCATCCGCACATACATACATATGTACTCATATACATATGTAACTAGTCGCCGGCTGCAGAGAGACATATATATGTATACATACATATATACATGCTCCTCGCTCAACTATTAAATAAAACACAGTATCCTTTGTTGTTTTTAATAGTTTTATTTTGCAATTTAATAATTAATTTCTACTAGTTTTACTTATCTATTTGCTAATTGTGTGTCCGCTTTCTTCTGTTTGTACGAACATACGCTCATACATACATACATTCATGTATGCACATATGAGCATCTTGAAACTTCTTCATATTTCACTCGCGTACAAACAGCCCAGCAACACAATTAACATATAAATTCACAATAGCAACTTCCACATACATATACACTACACATTTACTAAACAATAATCTTAAATTGTTAAATTGGTTGTTTTGTGTTGTGTCCAAGCAGCTGAGATCGTCACTAGTATCGATAACATTTTCAATAGCTATCAGCGGCCGCCACAATTTCGTAACGATAGTTGTGTCACGATCAGTATTTATCGTATTTCAAAGAGACATTGTAAAGCAAATTTAATTATTAAATTTATCCTAATTAAAATAATTAATTACAAAGCCGAATTTCAAATTAAGAATTTGATTATTTAATTTATCCTAATTAAATAAATTAAATTTTTTGCCTTTTCTTCTTCTTTGTTTTCGCTTTACTTGCAACAAGGCAATAATTCTTTTCTAATTTGCTCTACGTTCAGTTGACAACATTCTTGCTCTTGTCAACTGAATTACTTTGTTCTTTGAGTTAATTTCTGCCTCCATATCAGAAATTTCCAGCAGCTAACTTCTAGTTAGCATCCATGTCTGATCGTTCGGGTAGAGCGCAACTTAGTGTATCAGCTTCGCGTCTGATCAAGCGCAGTGCCTCTGCATCACCCATTCCGTCCGGGAAACCGCAGACAAGTAGCACTTTCAAGCGTAGTCCGGTCGTCACCCGATCCAGTCCAAAGCCCGCAAGTCCGTCTAAAATGTCGTTGTCTGACTTCATCTCGGCTGCGGATAGGCTCATCAAGTTTGAGTCGCGCATTGACGGTCCCGGAGACTCTAACGCCACCCAGGCGGCTCAGCTCCGAGCATTCGAGATCCGCCGAGATCGGGTCAAGGCATTGTGGGATGATGTTGAGCAGCAATATAAGATCTGTGCCAGAGCATTGAGCCAAGGGGCGAGCAGTGGCGAAGTTGAAGCCATGGAGGCCAAGTTCGACAACTGCTACGCTGTCTACGAGCGGTGTACGACCCACCTGAGTGTACAGATCGATGCACTTTCCGCATCGAGTACACCGCCCGCTCCTATGTCCGCTCCTTTCGCCTCGTCTGAAGGCTGTCGCCTTCCACCCGTTGATATGGAAGTGTTCCACGGCGACTACTTGCGCTGGCCAACATTCCGCGATCTTTTTACTGCGATCTACATCAAAAATCCGTGTTTAACTCCGGTGGAAAAGCTATTCCACCTTAATTCGAAAACAGCAGGCGATGCAAACGCACTAGTCGCAGAGTATCCTCTCACAAACGACGGCTTTGCATCGGCTTGGGTCTCTTTGTGTGATCGGTTCGAGAATAAGCGGCTGTTAGTCAACAGCCAGCTTAGAACTCTTCTCAACCTTTCCAAGATCACCAAGGAATCAGGCTCCGCTCTCAGAGAGTTGCATGGCACCATTCATAGATGCGTCACTGCAATCGAGCATGCTCAAATCTCTACGGAGAATTGGGACTGTATCCTTGTGTTCGTGTGCACATCCAACTTGCCAGATCACACTCGATCTCTCTGGGAGCATTCATTGACACGAAAAACCGAAATCCCAGCCTGGCAGGACGTTAGTCACTTCCTTAGCGAGCGCGCTCGTGCTCTTGAGGCTATGGAAGGTGACCGTTCTGTTCCAAAAGTTCCAAACTCAACTCCGAGATCTGCGAACCCTGCCTTTCCGAAACGACTGAACTCGTTCAGAACGCAAGTGGACACAATCGGTACAAGGTGCGATCTGTGTTCAAGAGAGAATCATCCAATCCGATTCTGCCCTCAGTTTCTCCAACTATCCATTCATGAACGAGAGAGTTACATAAAATCAAGGAAGCTTTGCCTAAACTGTTTCGCTAAAGGTCACCAGTTACGAGAGTGTACCAGTACTCACAACTGTTTCACGTGCAATGGTCGACATAACACCCTACTCCATAGGGACAATACTCTTCGGACCGCTGCTGCCTCCGCAACAGCTATAGCTCCGACTCGTACTCCAGGTATGTCCAACGTCCAAACGTATCTGGCTGCCAACACGCGAGGTGTCCTCCTCGGCACGGCGGTGATTAATATATGCCACTTCGGCGCAACCTATCCCGCCCGTGCTTTAGTCGACTCAGGGTCCGAAGCGACTTTCATTTCTGAGCGACTGTTCCATAATATCAAGTTGCCCTTCAAATCCGTGCATACTCAGGTATCCGGCCTGAATCAAGCAGTGACAGCTGAGGCACACAAGCTATGCAACTTTGATATTGGTTCTCCGTTGAAGCCGAGACTGCGAATCAAAGCTTCTGCTCTCGTCGTGCCAAACCTGGCTGGTAACATCCCTTCGTCCCCAGTTCCGCAACTCTTGTTAAACAAACTTCCGAAAGTTCAGCTAGCTGACCCCGAGTTTTACAAGAGTGCGGAAATTGATGTCCTGATAGGCGCGGATATCCTTCCGACTATCATTCAGGGAGGCTATCACCCTAATATTTGTGGGCCTCTTATAGGTCTGGAGACTATTTTCGGTTGGGTACTGACAGGCCCACTTTCACAGATGATACCAGGAACGGTCTCCTCCTTCACAACTCAAGTTTCTGTTTCGGAAGAGGCGAAACTTGAGTCTCTGCCAACCGTATCATCTGACGAAGCTCTTCCATTCCGAGCTCCCGACAGCACCACTCCGAAAGTGAGGGTCGGTTTCAATGCTCTCCGTCCAGCACTGAATGACAGCCTGAATAATATTCTTTGTTCAGGCCCATTATTCCAACCCGATCCTCGTCCTCCTTGTGCTGTCAAACTGACCTCCATGTTGTGTTCTAACGAGCAAGCAATTCAACCTCCAACTCATCCGATCTTCCAGATAAAGACGCCGTCATCCAAAAGCAGCAAGCCACGCGGTACCAATTCCTTCCAGTGCCGCGTGTGCCCAGGAACCCACGGACTCCGGAATTGCCAGCGTTTTCTGGGCCTTTCAGAGGAGAAACGGCTGAGTGCGGTACTTATGCATAAGTACTGCACGAACTGCTTGGCTCACGAGCACTCCGGGCAATCCTGCCGCAACAAGGGACGTTGCAAAACGTGTGGCCAGGATCACCACACGCTCCTGCATCTCCAGGGATCAGCACGTCACTCCGCCTCGGCTCTCAAAAAGGCGGTCACAGCTCCGCTGACGGCTTTGATCCGCACACCAAAGGGTCTCCAGCTTCAAACGCGACGTCCTAATTTGCAATCCTTGCAAGGGGGGGGAGTATGTTAATGCCAAATCTCATTAACAAGAATTGCTCCTCCCGCACCACACAATGTTATGTTATTAACAGCATTCTGTTGTGTACTGCTGAGTACTTCCTCTCACACACTTGTCACTTGCCTCTCCTGGTACTGACATTTCGATACAACTATATATTCACAATACTATACGAGCGACACAGCTCTAATCTACAAATAAAGACGAGGAAACTACAAGCCGGTCTTTTACTTATCGGCGACGCCATCACTCCAACAATAAAAACAAAACATATACATATATCGAGAGCGACTGACTTGAGGAGTTGAATGACCACTAATCAAAGGGTATCCCCAGCCCCCCGACTGTATGATTATGAATATAGCAATTACAGTTATAGCTGTCCGAAGAGATGCAGATCAAGATACTGATGCAGATATTAATGTCTTATAAATGTTATAAATGATAAGCTATTAACATCGAGGCCAACGATCAGTTGCAATTTGTCGAGGTCAAGTATTATATATATGTACATATGTATATACATAGATGGCAGGGATACGAAATGAGCAAGAAAAATGCTGACTGAGTGAAAATAATAAATAATAAATAATAAATAATAAATAATAAATAATAAATATTTATGGAAAACAGACTTCGATATTCATGGGGGATATATACATAACAACAATTATATTTAGATATATACCGATACAAACATACAATTTCTTTTTCTATAACCCTATTATAAAGCTCAACATCCGGTAGACAAATCTCATTTTCACTTGAAGAAAAACCACTTGCCACAAGCTGGAAACACCTCGGCTAATCTCGTACCCAACATACCACAGCGTTTCACTAGACGCCAACATTGCTGTGCTCCCTTCCCTGGGTTGGTTTTTATTTGTATTTATTTTTATTTACTTTTTTTTCGTCTTGTTGCGTCCATGCAACACCTACGGAAAGACCTTGAAAACCAGCCGCATGAAGCGAGTGCAACTTTCACCAGATGCAGTTGAGAAGACGCTGCCACAGGCGACCGAAACGATGCTGCCCGAAAGAAAACGAATCAGTTTTACAGTCGCCAGTTGCAAGTTGCTCGCTGCACGTTGCAACCAGAGTCCAATCACTGTGCTGCAGTCTTTAATCAAAGTGTCAGCATTGTTGGCATCCAGCTACTTTATCTGACACCTCATCACGAAAGCTGAACTGAAACAAATTCTATTCTCCTTCAAAAGTTATTTCATATTTCACCTTGCGATTCAATCAGACAAGCGTAAAACGTACTAGATAATAGGGAAAATAAGCTGAAACTGAAAATAAGCTGATAAATCAAATATTTCTATGGGTATATCTATATGTACAACATATGTATATATATAGAAAATATAATGTAGAAATATGTATATATACATACATGAATATCCTAGTATCCGTTCTATCTATATAACAATTGGACTTGAAATAAAATCAAACATGTTAAAACTCTGTAGAAAAACTTGCAAATAAAATTTAAATTTCTCTCTATGATCTGTATTATTTTGAATTAATGTATTTTAAATGTCATCAATTTTATTTAAGTATTATTGAGCACTGCTCCAAAGGGTTTATGAATTGATAAATTCCTGAGGTTTGATGAATTTTCGAGAAACAAATTAGCGAATGAAATGGAAACTGGAACTTGCAATTACACTTATTTATTTATTATTTTAATTTTTTTTGTCTGCAAACCCCCAGCTACTTAGGGAGAATGTAATTACTCTTTGCAGCATTCAAACGAAAACAACAAAACAATATATTCAAAGACATAAATCGATATTTTTTGGAATTTTTGCTGTTGCTTCTCGGCATCGTTATGGCCTTTCACAAGTTGTATTTTCCAAGCTGATTTTTTTTTTTAAGTTAGTTTGAATTTGTTTCTTTTTTTTCATACACCTAATCATTATTTTTCCAGTGCTTGCTTTCATTACTTGTTTGAAGCCCACTCACACAGTGAGAGACGCACATGCATACGCCTTGGAACCCCACTCGATCGTGCTGCTGCCTCTATTTGTGTTCGTGTTCGTGTTCATTTTCGTGTTCGTGTATGTACTGTTGTAAATCGACTCGTCGAGTGCTCATTGGAATCAAAGACATGGCAGTGGGAACAACACAGCAAACCTCCATACCATACATGCTAGCACTCGGTCGCTCTCTCTTTCTCTCTCTCTTTTTATCGCTCTCGCTCAAATTGACTCTCCGAAATTGCTTTTATCTCTTTGTCGTTTCCATTACAGCGAGCAAAGTGTTTTTGTATTGAGGTTACTTTAATGCCCTCATATATCGAGCTTGATATGTTTGAGTCGGAATTTAACCATCATCAAAAATATACAAATTATTAAATAAATAATGGCCACATATGTTTTCGTATTTTAATAATAACAAAATTACGTATATAAATGTTTTTGATCAGATGTAGATACATTGGCAAGTAGAGTCTTTACAATTCGGTGTTACTGAATGGAATCAGAAATTCTAATTTACCCACATATACCCATGCTTGTACTTAACAGTGTGTGTGTGTATCATTTATTTTATTTATTTATTTCTCGTTGCGCTTGTTGTTCGCCTTTCTCTCTCTCTCTCTATCTCTCTCTGAATTTATCTCTCTCTTAATTTCTCGAACTCTCTTTCACATTCTTCCTCAATCTTCAAACTCATGTTGTTGCTCCGCCTGATCAAGTGCTCAATTTTATTTTGTTTTGTGCTGTTACTCTAAATCTGAACAATGAGTATTGCGCAAATGTGTCTATGTATCTTCATGACCCAATAAGTTCATAAATTTCGGAAAGTAAATATAGAAATATGGAATGCATAATTCAAATCGTATTGAGCGTGAAGCGTGTAGATTTCTGTGTGTTTGTTGTACTGGAAGTGCACAGCTGATTGCTAGGGTATCTCGCA
Organism: Drosophila arizonae; assembly: GCF_054131065.1. Taxonomy (NCBI): domain Eukaryota; kingdom Metazoa; phylum Arthropoda; class Insecta; order Diptera; family Drosophilidae; genus Drosophila; species Drosophila arizonae. The sequence goes on along the minus strand of NC_142923.1, from coordinate 17,010,774 downwards.
GTCGCAGAAGTTTGTCTGGAGCACTCTTACTTGTTTATGGTTGCTGCTGTTGTAGCTCTTGGCAAACTTCCATGGACCGTTCCGGCATTCCGAAATTCGCATACCAATGCTTCCAGTTAAACCAATTCCAGTTTTCAATTGGAATAATGCCGAAGAGCTCTGCCACAGGTTCAACACACTCGCAACGCTGCACAGTCACCAGAGTTTGCCAGTTAGAAGCTGCAGACGTCTTACCAGCACTCAAACATCACCGCCAGTATAAGAGTGCGAACGACGACGATGTATAAGAGCACAAACGTAGGAATGCGAGCGCCGCAACAACCATGCTGATCTCTCTACCGTTGCTCCAGCAATTGCATCGATCGACTGAGTGAACTCAACGAGCGAGCAGTGCTCATGGGAAACATACATACATATGTATGTGCGTGTGTGGGTACATGCATAATTGAGTGTCATACAAGTCGAATCATTTACGTTGTTACGTTACGTAAGCTACATTGAGCGTAACTTAATGAGAGCTTTTTGAGGCAGGTTCACGAAATGAGAAAAAGCTAAGTATGTTTAGGAAACTAACGTAAATCAAGTAATTTACAAACTCGTGGAACTGTGATATTTGAAACATATTTTCTTAACTGTCCTACGCAGTAAAATTGTATTATATTTCTACAATATTTTATGCCATTTCTATAATTTCAAAAGCTTCTGCATTGTATATTTTGAAAGCTGTATAGTTTGTAGGGTATCTTTACGAGAATAAACACTTTCATTGATGTTGCTTTAGTTTTACCATGCCACTATCTTTAACTCTTACCGCCTTTCTTTCTTTGCTCCCCCAAATATTCCCTAGCGACAATTGTTGCATCAGCTCTTGCCTCTGTTCGAGCTTCAGTCACAGCTTTTCCGACTGCGACTTTCTTTTCCCTTTCACGCTTAGCTCAACTTAGGTGCAACTTGTTGTTGAGTTGCCTGCTTATCCTCCCTTTAACCCCACCTGTTCCCCACCTGCCATTCTAGCCTGTTATCATAAACAACCTTTCGCTTTCACAGCTGAACTTTGCATTTTCAGTTGCTGTTTAACTTTAAGTTTTTCCGGCTCGCGAATTTTTTGAAAGTGCATTTCTTTGCAATTTAACTTTGCGCCCGATCAATGGTTAATGAATGGTTGCTATAATTGACCTATAACTGCTTTTGTTGGGGCATTATGTTATTAAAGATCTTTTTTATTTGAGATATTATTACCTTTAGTTTATAGAGTAGAGAGTAGTTAGTAAACGTGTTTATATAGAGTATACTATGCTTATAGTACATCTAATATTTACAAATATTGGAGGTTCTTCAAAACATAATAAATGCATTCCTTGCTTCTTCTTTTCGTCGCTAAATGACGCATTACATGCTCAGCAAATGTGGCAAGAGATATCGAGAGATATATACACATATGTACATATGTATATTACTATGAGCTCATGCCACAAAGCGCAGCAAGAATAGCATCAAATCGTCGAAACTTCCGGCATATGCCAAACATTAATAATAAACAACTTACAAGCCATAAACCAATGAGAGGCCGACGCAAGGCAAGGCGAACAAAAAAAAAAAAAAAATTATGAAAAAAAAAAACATAAAATAATAAAAAGAGCCAACTACCACAGTATAAATTACAATATGAAATAAAAGCGAGACAACTAAGAACAATTGCACCAAGATCTAACCGACTGCATAATATCCTAGGCTTTCAAAACAACATCGTAATAAATCACAGCTCGGCATCATAAAATATTTATTAAAATTTTCAATAGTTAAGCTTTTGCATTTGTTTGTGGGCGGGGATAGAACGCCTTGACTTGGTCTTTAAGCGTCATTAGTAAAATATGAGATATATGTATACACATAAGGCAGTTGACTTAATCGTCAGAGAAGCTCATTTGTAACTAATATACTTGAGAGGATCATAAACTTGGGTCTAGCATATTTCAGTGAAAGATTTGGATTTATAATATAGGGTTTCAGGAATTTGTTTTAAGGTCAAAAATTATTATATTAACAATCATTATAATCCTCTATAAATATATTTAAATATTATTTCTTTCTTATTTTTACTATAATTTCGTGCAATATATATCGAAACAATGCATATCAATATTTATTTCTCATCTCTCTTTGGAAAACCCTATCTAAGATGGTTGCCTTTTGTAGTATCTGAATGACAACCAATTAAATTAAAAATGAGATATAAAATTCACTCAAATTTAATACGCTCTATAAGCTTTTTTTTTAACCAATTACCAGGGTATTAACGCCAGCAGGCAAAAAATTCACAAAAATAAAGAGAAAGAGAATGAAAAAATGGAAGCTCAAAACTCAAACACAATTGCAAAGTCACAAAGGAAAATGCAATAGAAAATATGCACACAGTGAGTGTCAAAATTATTACAACAAGCCAGCTAGCCGGATGGACTGGACTGGATTGGAGTGAAACCGAATTGGGCTGGACTGGGATGGCATGGGCTGGGATGGGCTGGGCTGGTCTGCTAAACTAAATGGTAACTCGAATGTTGCCACTAAATTGGAAGGCACAAGTCACACTGGACGTGGACAACAACCATGATGGCGACAACAGACCGAGGACGGAAGCGACAGACAGATGATGCATGCTACACGCCTTGCACTTTACCAAGCACAGATATGGAAAGGGACGCGCTGAATGGGACAGACAACGAGACAGTGAGACAGAGAGACAGAGAGACAGAATTAAGGCATTAACAGGCAAATTGTAACCATCCAAAAAACTTATTCGCCCCAAATTTGTATGCTCGCTCACGTAGTCAAGATAGTATATTCAATATATAATACTCAATATACTAATACTCTGCAGTATACACAACAATATATGTACCATTCCCAATGTACCATTCCCAATGCATTGGGAACTAGAAATACATAATTTGTAATATATACGCAATTTATCGGGCAATATACATATGTATATAGGAATGTATATACTAGTATATTAATATAAATTTTCATTTATAATATCCGAACTTTTAACATCAATCTCTTCAATGTTAAATATAAATGATATGAATTATCAAACTGATATTATTCAATTATAAATTGTTGGGTTCTTAATATTTATAAGTAACTGCTCCCATTTTATTTAAATTAATTATTTATTTTTTTTTTTTTTTAATATATGTCATGCCTATATATAATATTCATAGAACATTAGTTAATTATATTATATACATTCTTCTTTTCAAACTAAACGCGTATAATTTCGAAAGGCTTTTCAAATAAATACTAAATAATCCATTATTTTTTATTTATGCAGAATTAATTCTAAATAACAAGTTTTAAGCCAGAGCACCGAAGGCCTTCGGACAGAGAAATAATATTTTTAACAAATATGCATATCTTATATAAATAGCGGTAAAAATATATATAAAATCCAAATATATAAATGTTTATTTATATAAATATTATATTAATATTTATATATAAATATTTCATTTTTTGGTTCAACTTTCATTAAATTTGGTGAATCCGAAGTTGGGAACGCCATGAAAGCACACAGAAAATATCAAATTAAATGTAACAAGAAGAGAGACAGCATATATTTTTTGGCAAAGAGCCTGGTAAAAAAAAAGGAAAGAATAAAGATATGAAAATTGCCGACGGCTATATTCGGCCGTCCAATACTCTCTCCTGTCAGCAATCGAAGTGCATAAAAACTAACCACACTTTGGCTTGCAATAACTCCAAAGTATCAAGTAGAGAAAGAAGAAGAATATATCTACCAGTAAAAGTCAATACAATAACGAATTTTGTACACAGCAGGTAAAAATAAATGATATATGTATAGATATATTTATGCGTATGCGATGTGAGTATGCCGTAACTGCGATGCCAACACCATTTTCCTATGGCCAAAGAGCTGCCAGCCATTAAAATGCGCATCATCTGCATGCACAGCAGGATATGGTCAAAAACTGTATGAGAGCGCCAACAACTTTATGCCGTTAAATGCCAATGAACGGCTCAGAGAAAACTGTTTGCCAATTGCAAACGTGCAATGAAGTTAACTCGAAAAAAAAAATCAATTTGCTATACAGATACTGATTTAATCAGAAAGGTTTTAATATTATTCATAATGTAAAAGTCATTAAAAGTACTTTATACCAATTTATGAGATATCGTTACCTTGCTACATTTTTTATAGATTTTTTACAGTGTAAATAACAGATATCCAGAAATTCTAATATTATTTAGCCCACATATAACTCTTTCGAAATACTGAATATAATTGATTTTTAGTATTTTTTTATGTAAATAAATTCTTTTCAATAACTAAATATGTATATCAATTTGAAGAATATCAATTTAACTTCAGTATTATATCTGTTTAAATATTTTAATTAATTAAATATTTTAATTTATTTATTTATTTTTTTTTTTTTTAGATGTTATTTTTTAATTCTAAGAAATAGCAAAACAAAATTGTGGAGGAAGGACCATAGACATTATTTTTTATCTATTAGAAAAAAATCTATAAAAGAAATTCACATTTAAATACGTTATACAAAATATATTTAATATATATTTTATTATCTTTATATCAAATATATTTAATTAATACTTTCAAAAAACCCATAATACGAAAATTTTTTCACATTTACATATATTATGTAAATATATAAAAAATATATATATTTGTTAAATCCTTCAAATTTGCATACTTTATATAAATATATACAAAATATGTTATATTAAGTAAATATATCTTCAGTGAAATCGAAATTAAATTTACGAGCTTTGTATAGCTGTATATAATATATTTTATATTTAGTCAAAATGTAATAAAAATGCTGGCAAGTTTTTATAAATGGGCTAAAAAGACTTCATGTGGATTCTCTATGCACTTTAACAATCGATAGAGCAAAGGTAAATATTTGCAGAGCAGCCAGGGCAGCTTAAAAATTAATTTCGGCCAGCTCTCGAACAAGTTATTTGAATAAGTCGAAACAAATGCAGAAAAAAAGTGTTCGGGGGCCAGACACAATGCTGGGGCAACGCCAAATAGCCTTGGAGCGCGGCTGGTCAAGGGAAATGGCAAAAGGCAAAAGGCAAATGGGGAACGGCGAACGGCGAATGGCGAATGGCAAATGGAATTGGAAACAAGGATGCACAAATTGCAAATACAATGTCATAAAGCGGGCACTCACCTCGGTAGAGTTTACTGCGTTTACTGCCAGCAGCAGTGGCAGCAATTGCTGGCTGGAGCTGTATGTGATGTTGCTGTTGTTGCTGCTGCTGTTGTTGTTGCTGTTGCTGCTGCTGCTGTTGCTGCTGTGATTGCCTGTGTTGCTGTTGTATTGCAGCATCCAACTGCAGTAGCAATTGAGGCGCTGCTGCTGCTGCTGTTGCTGCTGCTGCTGCTGCCTGACCAATATTTCCATTAACATTTGTCACAACGAGCTTCTGTTGCTGTTGCTGCTGCTGCTGTTGTTGCTGCTGCTGCTGCTGCTGATGGTGCAGTTGATGCTGATGTGTGAGCAATTGCTGGCCACTGCCAACAGCTGCCGCCGCTGCTGCTGCTGCTGCTGCGGCTGCCAATGCTGGCGGCCCATGAGCTGGACAAAAGCTGCGATACTCTCCATTGATATCCATATAGATGGGCGCCTCCACAAGTGGCCAAGCGGCGCTGCTGGCAGCAGCCGCAGCAGCAGTTGGTGCTGTTGTTGCTACTGTTGCTCCCGCTGCTGTAGGTGTTGGTGTCAGCGTAATTAATTGCACCGGCAACAGCTGGGGGCCATTGCTCGATTGGAGATGTATGTGCGGCATGCCGCTGTGCTGGCTGCAATGCGCTTGCTGTTGCTGCTTGGGCGACAACTGTTGCTGCTGCTGGTGTTGCTGTTGTTGCTGCGGCGGCAGGTTTAGTGCATGTTGTTGATAGTAAACTGCAGCTTGCTCATAGCCAGCATAGGCTGCACTCGAAGCCTGGCTTCTGTTGTATGCTGTTGAATGAGGCTGCATGGACATGTTGCTGTTGCAGCTGCTTGAGGCAATTGGCTTTTGTGGCTGGGCTCTCAGGGCGGCGGGCTGAAAGGGCGGCGCCAGTGGCGTTAGATTCGACTGATACGCCTTGACCAAAGCGCTGCTGTGAGCCGTTGGCTCCAGCTCTAACTCTGGCTCTTGCTCCTGCTCCTGCTCCTGCTCTGGCTCTGTGCTGCTGCAATGGGCTTGATTTGTCGACGTTTGGCGCGCTGCTTTAGCACTCGCCTGGCCGCTCGTTCCGCTCCGGTTGTTGTTGCTGTCAACGATGCTGTGAGCTGTTGGCAGCTCGCCAACCACTTTAACGCCTGATTTATCGATTAGCTGATAGCTTTCATCGATGAAAGCGACCAAATCTTTGCAAGCCTGCTGCAATTCCTCCGTTGTCGTTTGCTGTGCCTCCGCACTTTCCGCCTCATCGTCATCGTCGCTTTCGATAACATGCTCGATAATGCGTAAGTTCTCATAATCGATAATACGCGCATAGCCCATTTTTAGTGCTAGATTCGTTAGCCTGGCCATCTCAACGTCCACATTGTCATTATTGAAGGTGAAAACATCGAAAGCCCTCTGAGCTTCGTTATCATCGAACTGTTTTTGCTCCTCGGATGTTTGTTCCGTGGCGGCGTCTTTTGGAAAGTCGAGCAAAACGGTCATTTTGCCATTGATCTCACAATCGTTATCGATAATTGGATCGTTATCGCTATTTGTATCGGCTTTTGTACTTGTAGATGTTGTTGATTCGGGCTCTTCGGCATTGAATTCGATCTGTGCCTCTGCTGAGCTTGCCAAGTTCTTTGGCTGCTCCAATTCGTCGTCTACTTCCTCTTCTTCTTCTTCATCTTCTTGCACAGCTGGTGTGCTGCTATCGATAAATATCCCAGCACCTTCATCGACAGCTGGCGTCAGACAACTGTCATAATAAACACACTCATCGCACACCAAATCCAACTGTGCCTCAGTTGACGGTGTTTTCAAGAGGGAACTAACAGTTGCTGCTGCCATTATTGCTTCCAGGTATATCTGTTCACCTATTAGCCTCTTGCTGTTAATTTCAAATTATACTTGAATTGACTATCAACTGAAATTTAGTTTTGCATGGCATTATTTGTACCAGTTTGTTGAGTTGTGCCTCCAGTTCCGTTTTGCTGAAGAATAACATGATTTCGTGGTTTTGAATTTAAGTAAATTTTCTATTTTCAACAACTTTTAAAATTTCTGTAAGTAAAAGGAGAAATATACAATGAAAAGTTAAGATTGCAGTTTTAATATTTTTTTCTTATTTTTAACGTTGAATAAAAAAACAAAGAAGGTATTTCCCTTTTTCGATTATTTATTAAATTAAATTAAATTTATTTTGAAATTTAATCAGCATAAGAAAAGGTGCAGAAGAACTTCCCACGACTAAATTAGGCTAGAAGATTAATATCTAATAAGTAAATGCAAAGCCAAAATAAATGGTATATGCTTAAATTCTCTACTCCCTCATATTTTTATATATAAAGAAGTTAAAGTTGGTGTGAAGTGTTCATAGAGTTCTGATGTCATTTGTATTACTTTTTATGTGACAAACGAAACAAAAGAAAACAAACAACAACAAAATAAACTAATCTGAATTTTTGCAAGAAGTCGAACAATACAACTGTCTGATTGGCATATGACATTTTCGGGTCAGTAAATAAATTAGCAATATGGATGGGATATATGCAAAACAATTCCAGCTGCCCTAAGCAAGAGAGCTACAGAAACACACACACACAGATGATAAATAGCTCAGATTAGAAAAGTCAAAATAAATTAAAGAGAAAGATTGTCAGAATAGATATTTTTATAGATACAATTTAGTTTTTATAAATAAAAAATAAAATATCTTTTATATATCTTGACAATGAAATAGATTTCATCAATTTCATATTCAACTCTCACTTATTGACTTTAATTTTAAATAAATATAAAACACACATACGCCACGTAGTACGCAAAGAGCTTAAGTCAAAGCTAAAAATCGTAGCATACTTAAAAGGGCTGTGCACACGTAATTCTCATTATATTTGCATGCAAATGAACATATCTGAAGACCATATGGCAAGCCAAATGCAGAATTATGCAAATCCATAATTACATTTGATTGCGCAATTAACGCTCTTATCAATATGTTGCAGCCGATAGAGGAATGCCACGTTTCGATACCCTTCCCAAATGGGAAAGGGCTAAAAGATGATGATGTAATTTGTGTTAAAATTTGTAAACTTGTATAATTTAGATAAAGTTAACATGCAGCTAGACATTTAATATGTGTAAGTTTACAGGGTACGTTCAAGTCGTACACCCCTGCCAGCTGTTGTGTATGTGGCGTAAACGTGTCTGCTTTGACATTTAATTTGCCATATGTTTCGCCACAGTTGTCAAGCAGATTATTGGCTAACATCGCAACACTATTTTTAGCTGTAGAGATAAACATTAATTGACGTAATATTTGATTGGTTTTCTTGGATTACTAAAGCAAGCACATATGAGCGGAGAAAATTCAACTTAGATCTATAACTTACATTACAAATACATAACAATTAATCATGTTATTTCATGTGCTTTGTCAGATGAAAGTCTTAGCAGACGAATTTATAAGAATTTATTATTTGATATGATCAATTAAACTTTAGTATGTTCTGTTATATTATATGAAAATAAATAAGAAACTTTTTATATTATATGTGAAATTTGCTTCTTTATATACCTCAGACGGAAATTTAACTACAAATTATATGGAAAATGTGTTAAAATAGAATAGAAAAATCTTCAAGTAAACATTTTGAAATATTAATTTCACATGTTTTGCAAAATGTTGAATAATTAGCACATACACTGTGTACAGCGAATCATAGCAGCAGCACGGCGGATACTGTTGAATTCAGTATATTGATAAAGCCTCCGTCTTTCAGTATGAATGTAGTACAACTTATGTTTGTAATTCTTATTTTAATTATCCAATTTGTAATTTCATTATAAGACCTTATAGTCATGATAATCAACCTAATTATTTGCATCAGATATGACCTTCAGCTAAAGCCAAACTTCATGCATTCACTAACATCATTAAATTCAAGCCAATTTCCCCATTGCTCTAATTACTAATCCACTTAGGCAACACCCCCCACCCACAGTCCAAAGAGTGCATCTTGAAAATTAAAAAAGTTTGGAGCAGAATTTAGTTTTGCCAGCAATCGAAAGCTCTTTCATTGATATTTTATCTAATAAACTGAGCAACTGAATGCATTGCAGGTAAATTATGCAAAAGCTTCGGCGTTGCACTGCAACGGGCGTAATAAAAAGCTTTTTCGAGAGTATATCAAAATAAAAATACTAATAAAATACCTATATTCATATTTATTATCAGAATCAGTAATTGCATAATCGAAAACCAAGCAAGCCAAGTATACGGAATCACTTGGAGTATACCATATAAAATTGTAGTGATTTTCAATAGTTGTTAGACAACGTATTCAGTCGTTTCACAAAATACTATAATCTGTAGATTTATTTGTATAGTCAGTGGAAAAAATGCCCAACTTTAATGGGGCCATTATTATGCATACGTTGCAGTTGATCAAGACACCGGCAACGCTTCGTGAAATTGTGGTGACAATCTCTAAGAATATCGACTTGTCGCAGGATGACCTCATGAAGCCGGTCAAACAGACCCTAGACATGGGCTATCGTATGGGTTTCTTGCAGAAACTAAATGGTAATATCAAAATAAATATAAAATGGAAGAATTTTATTCTTATAATAATCGTATTATAGGTAGATACTTTCTGGTGCCAATGTCCTTTGAGACGCTCAGATCTGAAATGAAATCGGCAGGCAGTCAGGGGTCCAGGGGCAAGCCCGATCCTGTCGAAAAGGCCGACTTAAAGCCCAAAATCGAAAAGCGAGCAACTGGCAAACAGCACCCACAGGCAGTGAAGGCAATCGAGATATTCAATAAGAATCAGACACACAACAATCAGTTTGCGTCGGGAATGTTGGGACATGAGTCTACGACCACATTGATGCCATCATCATCGATGCAGGTGAAATCAGGTGGATTGGCGCTACGTAAGCCGAAGCGCACACAGCAAAGTATTAAATAGATGCAGTTGCATCTACCAATCTGCCTTCTCCCAAAAGCAGCGAAAATTTACCGTTAGCCTGTTGTAATTACTGTGTTGAGCAATTAAAATTAAATCGATATGTCTATTCAAATTTCCCTCTATCAACTATTCTATCATTGACAAACTTGAAGAATGTTTGCTCATTTTTGCCCAGTTGACAAATGTCTCAATTAGCGAAGCAAGGATGCTGAAGTCAGTGGGCGTGTGGAATGACATCGTCACGTCGCGTCAAGTCGCATCGTGTTGCGTCGCGTTTGTCTCCCTTACAATTTGAAAGTCAAATGAAGCGTTGTCGCAGCCAAGTTCCATTTAGCTGTATGCATTGACCATATGGCCGCTTTGTCGGTCCAACTCAGTCGCCCACGTTCCGTTATCTGTCCCGCGACCTGTGTCCTTTGCGATGACGTCGACAGTGAGCGGCTGCTATGCCGGCACAGCAGAGCGAGCACAGCGGACAACTTAACAAAGGTCTAACGGTATTTAAAGCCCACGCCGCTTTGAAGAGAGCCCGCCGTGAGCGCACGAGTTGTGTATCGTGGTGAGTAACGAGCGCGTGTTGAATTTCGAGACGAGAGTGCAACAAATGTTTGTCTCACTCAACTAGTAGGTAATATACATAGTAAGGACGCCAACTGAGGTGACTTTGCTTAACTTTGCTGCGTGGGCGCTGTTCACTCTAAGCACTGCAAAAAGGGAAAAGTGAGATTATCCCTCGACATCGTTGCGGCACACTGGCACAAATACTCATACATATACATATACGTATGTACTATAAACGTAAAAGCGAATACTGCTGCTCCATACGCGTTCCACTGGGAGTGTGTGTGTGTGCGTCTGTGTACGTGTGTGTATGTGTGTATGAAATATTAAAAGCACGAACTTGATTGCCAGATACACTGGATGCGCGGCACTTTTTAAAAAGGGTAACAAAAAGTTTTAAATTGGAGAATATTGTGGGTGTTGATAATGTGGGAGCTTAATGAGTTTTCTAAATTTTTAATGATGTAGCATCTTAGAATATTAAAAAAATAATAAGATTTATCAAATAAAAATTTAGGTATCGAAGTATCCACTAGAAAAAAAAAAAAAAATATATATATATATATAAAATAAACACTTTTACAGCTATTCCATAACTAAGTTCCAACCAACTTCTAATTTTGTAATGGCATATTTCAAGTATATTCATACATTCGGGTAAAACTTAAAACTTTCGCACTCAACAACGAAATTAACCCACTTCATGATTTTATATAGACATTACAGTTTGCTGAGCAAACAATCTGCACAACTTTTTTATTATCATTTAAAAAAACTTCAAATAGTAATAACGTACATCTTTTCAAGTTATTCAATCAAAAGTTGATACAGAATAAGATTGAAGTATATTAAACCTCAAAGATATTATTTCAAAAATAAATTACCAAAAATAAACCCCTATTATTTAATAATTGCTATTCAATTTTAAAAATAAAGCAATAAATCAAATAATATGTATTTTATAACTGGTTTCAACATCAAATATTATAATTTCTCATTAGTTTATTTTCAGCTTTTAATATTTTTCATAAGCTCTCAGAGTGAGAGAGAGACAGAACGACGTCTGCCAAGCATATGCCATGGAAAACTTGTCACAAAAATTAGCGTTAATGCAGTAAAAATGTGGAAATTCAATTAGCTGTCATCAAAACCCAAACGGATGCACAGACAGCGCACAGACCGCGAAAGTGCGTAAAAGCTTTAATTCCCCAGCAAACAAGTAATCCAAGTAACAAAAACTTTTGCACACACACACGCCCACAGACACATGATTATGCACTTGGCTACGTACACGTGAACATATGCTTTTTTCAATTATGGGATTGTGTGTGTGCAAATGCCAAGACATAAAAACGTAAGACGTGCAACAGCAGCGCAATTTACGTTAACGTCGACAGCGCTGCGCAAAATACACTGCAAAATAAAACTGATTTAGTTTTGCCAATGCGCGCGTGGTGAGTAAGAAAGCGTTACTGCTCTGTTCGCTGCGAAGCCCCGGCACTATTTGTAGTTGTTGTTGTTGTTGCTGCTGTTGCTGCGTCAACTGGTTGTGTTGCCTCGCTGAATGCACTTGCTGGCTAGCTTTTGTAGTTGTTGTTGTTGCTACGTTTTGTTTCTCTACTTTGCTTTGTGTGCCACAAACTATTGCCAATTCACATACATTCATACATATGTACATAAACAAGTGCTGGCATGTATGCATTCATGTCTGTGTATGGGTTTGTGTGTGTGTGCACACATACAGACATTTGCACGCGTGTGCGTGAGTGCAAAGCTAACATATTGTTGCCATTTACATCGAATACGCCGCATAAAAATCATCATAAAATACAGCAGCTGCTGCTGAGCATGAAAGCAATGCAACATTTAATGGAAAACCTATTTAAAATGCAATTTGTAATAGTTTTGCCTTTGACTTACCAGTTGCTGCAACAACAAGAGGGCAGAAAAATGTTTTCGTTATTTCGCACACAATAGCCCATACTCACACACACACGCGCACGAATAGACACGTTTACATATATACACACACAAGCACAAATTTCAAAGCACATACGGCACAAACGCGAATGCGAAACATGAAGAAAACAAACCTACCGAAGTAACGGCAACAATTTGTTATTGCTTTAGTATGGCACTGTTTATTCTCTTTCTCTCTCTTACGCTTGTTTCTACTTTAGTTGTTTTGGCAATTCCTTTACAAAATGCGCATTACATTTGCAATTCGAGTTGATTTGTACTAGTGATTGGCATTTGCTTGAACATTAACCAAAGCAAGTGAAAATATACACAAACAACAGGCGACACACACGAAGACCCAAACGCGGCAACCGTTTGATTTTGATTGACGCTGGGGCACCATGGAAAACTGCAAACGAGCCAAAGCACGCCTATACGAATAGCGAACGGCGCGAACGGGCCAGCGGCGAACGGCGAACAGAGAGCCGAAAAACATGAGCACACGAAGCTAAATCCGCGGCGATAGCAGTGCCTGTACACACAGCACTACTGCGTGGGAGCGGCAACGCGCAAGAGCAGTGCCGACAAGTTGCATGCAAATTCTTCTATACGTGGGTGGCTAAACTTCGCCAACTGGGTGAGAGAGAGAGAGAGAGAGAGAGAGAGAGAGAGAAAGGGCTCAACAACAAGCACGAAGGCAGGCAGGCAACGGTAATATATGTACATGCATACATACATACTTATGTATTTAGTTTCTTTCGTGACCGCAACCTGTGTGAGGGCTGACGGCAAAAGCTTTTTTCTTTTTTGCTCGTCTTTTGCTGCCGGCAGAGCCAACAGCTGTTTTACCGCTTCCCCTGGACTTTGACAACATTAAAATTGTTACGTTTTGCATAATACAATGAAATTGAGCAGTTAACGAGAATGCGTTTATTTACTTCCAATTTCTGTATGTAAGCTTGGTTCTATGGATCTATGAATATAAATAAATTTTATACGCACTAACTAAATGCAGCGGACTCGAGGCATGGTAACTACCACTTAAGAAAATGTTGCGAATATACATAATAGTCGAAAGCTTGCATTGAGCTGGTGTGTGTCTTTGATAATACCGTTATAAGTGGCGAGCTTTTTCGCTGAATAAATGATTCAGCTTTTCAGATGGAACAGAAACACCTGTTAGTCTTGCGCAGCTTGAGCCACCAATCAAAGTCGTTCTTAATGAACTTAACCTTCGAATCGTCGCGCTTCTTCTGAAACGCCTCCCGATCTTTCAACCATATTCGCGCATACTCCATGCCAATGAGCATTGCCATCGTACCAGGTACACACTAGCAGAGTTATTAGATTAGTAATGTGAGTTCGATAGAGTTTTCATTAGAACATTTACCTCTCGCTCCAGGCTTGACACCATGACATGATGCTGAGCACGTAGCCCTGCCTCAGTGGTCAAATTATCCTTGGGTCTGCAAATCAAAGAACGCGACCATTCCTTACTCTTTGGTAATGCCATACTATTTATATACGCTATACCTCTACAATTTTCAATATACAAATAATTTCGAATCCAAACTTTTTCTTAAAACTTTTACTTATGTCTATACATACTTATTCTAGAAAGTATGCTATTTAACTGCTCCAAATAGTATAAATGGTACTGGTACAGACAAAGGTATTTCGATATAATAATAAGATGTAGACGAATTTGACATTATACTCAGGGAAATCGTAAAATTCCAAACTTTAGTATTTGATAAACGAATATATTGGGATTTTTATTGATTGGATTGCATTACTATTATTTCTCATTTAAATTAGTATTATATGATAATATTGTATTTCAATTTGGTTCATTGCACCTACCAAGATACAACCTTTAAAAAACATTTTACCTACCTTTAGAATATTTTTGTTTTTCTCTAGGCTTTTCAATGAAAATTTTATTAGAGCCTGGAATAAGTGAAACCTATTGTCCTATACATATAATCCATTTATCTTTTCATAAAGTCACATCTTAGAATTTATTGAGAACTGGACTGGAACTAGGACCAAATAGTCAATCAATACAAATTAAGTCCTAATATATATTGCATAGATATGTACATATGTATATAATATCTTTATATACATAAATACTTCATCTATGTGTTAATAGATAGACATGTCTATTTATCTCAACATCCGCCTAATTCTGGTCCTGTATCCAAGTTTAAAAAATGAACCACCCAAAAAGGCCCCCGAATAAAAATCGCAAAGAAATGTTGCCAGGAACAATGAATGTAAAAAAAGTAAGAACAGCGACAACTACTACTACATAGACTTTACGACAAAGAAGTAAAACAAACTTTAAGCCAATACAGTACCTATGTATTTGTGTACAAAGAAACGAAAAAAGAAACTGAAATGGAAAGAAAAACAATACAAATGAAGTCGAAGAGGAAGACGAAGTGTGGCAGTGCCATAGGATGAGCAGCACAAACTAAAGCAAAACTCCTCGTCGCACACCGCTAGGGAGCGAGCTTAGTAGTAAAGCAAAAAAAACAGAAGAAGAAGGAGAAGAAGAAACAGTGGCAGCGGCAGAGGCCGAGGCCGAGGCAGAGGCAGAAGCAACACAAGTAAAACAAAACGAAAATGTGGGTGGGGATGGGTAACTGGCAACGGTACGGGCAAACGTAAATCAAACAAAAATAAAACAAAGCAAAACAAATAAAATAAACAAAACTACACAGAAGTAGCAGGCGGACGTCAACGACAACGACAATGCCAACAACGGCAACAGCAACGGCAACGATGGCAAACAAGGAGCAAGCAAAACAACGGTAGAGTGAAAAGGGCATTGGGCATGAAAGAATGAAAGAAGCCAAAGCAAAACACCCACACAAACAGCCAAATGAAATTGTACAAAACAAGGCAATGCAACGATAATTATGATGACGATGACGATGATGATGATGAGGATGATGATGATGATTAAGCAAACGAAGCAAATTCCGTTAGCTAAAACAAACATTTGCAAATGTTCTCAACAAACTTTTGGGGCACAACAAAACGAAATTGAAAATGCACCCAGCACTGGGCACTGCCTGGGCAACAATGGCGGCGGATGGAATTCAAGTTTGAGTTCCAGGCCAAACACACTAAAACAGTTCAACTTACACACGGTACATATGCAGAAGTATGTGTGTGTGCGTGTGTATGCGTATTGGTATTGGTATTTGTATTTCTATTTGTATTTGTGTGTCGCTTTTGCTCTGTGCGCTCTGCAAACAAATTCAATACCGATCTCGCTCTCGCTCCCTCTCTCTCTGTCTCTCTGCCAGGGGGCTGTCATCATTTGCTTTGTCCTTCTCACTCGTCGTGCGCTGCTCTGTAACGGTTGTCACGTCCGTTACCCTTCAGGACGGCTTCTAAGGCAACTGTATGCGTAAATAAGCATTTTACAATAATACCTACGACCTTGTTGTTGCTTTGACCGTCTTGTGTACCCAATCGAATACAGGTAAAATGGAGCATATTCCGGTAATTATCGAATAAGTAAAGGTATACACATATTATAGGATTTGGCATTATATTATAAATTATGGTGTACATATTATTATAATTATATATTGTTATAATATAATTTAATATATTGAAAGTTTGAATTTCTTAAATTTACCTTTTCTGGCCTTTAAATACATAATAAATAAAGATCTAGAATTAAGAAATTATTCAAAAATTCTTCATAAAAATATCAAAGCTTCTTTAAAAGAAAAAAGAAAAAAAAAAAAAAAGAACTTACCAAACCTTCAAGGCTCGCCCACTGCTAACCCTCAACTGCAACAGTTACGGGTAAGTAATACTCAAAACTCGACTAAGGTTAAAGCTCACCGACTATTAAACACCCACGCAAGGTGCACGTGAGTCTCGTCTTCTACCTCTTCTTCTTTTTTTTGGGAGAACAGTTATGCAAAAAATGCTTAATTAATTAATTTCTCGGACAAGAGCTACGTTTGCAATTTGGCTTTGAAGTGTTTATATGTCAATGTAATTGTTAACAGTTGTACTTTTCCAAAATTACAACCGAAATGCAAGCAAAAAATCAAAGAAATATTCCACTCGGGTATGCCGAACTAAAAGCAACTAACGAAAGGTAACAAACATCAAAGTGTAGAGATGTAGCTCTTAGATTTCTATAAAGACAGACATGAATATATTGTATTCTCTTTTACAAAGTATCATACCCACTTTATACACCGCAAAAAAGTACAGGGTATTTAAAAAAAAATAAACAAGAAAGCACATTTTGCTGAATGAACAGAAAATATTATACAAGGGCTGGCAGAGCGAAGTCAACGAATGTGAAAATTGCAAGGGGGAGTTCACGTCATGTTCGTAATTGCTGTTCCAAAAAGTAGAACAACAAGAACAACAACAGCAACAACAACAACAACAACAACAATAGCAACACGCGTACTTTTCTCTTCGAAAACAATGTCAACATGGACAGCCGTTCGACATTAAACAAATAATAACAAACAACAGAAATTATAATGCAACTTGTTTTGACCAAAAAGAAAAAACAAATTAAATTCTACAAATGGAAATTACAACAAAATTCAGAGACCGTTACTGAGTGAAGTTTGAAGCCAATAATTCTTATTGATAAATATGTCTGAGGTACTCTTTTAATAATATGTATATTATAATATTCTATCATTATTCTTATTTTGCGCTCTGTAAGAGTAAGAAGGCGCAATTCCTTGTCAAAAGTGTTGCATACAATCAGGCGCATGGACAAAGAAATTCAGCAAATAAATCTCTGTTGATTTTTGCATGCTGCTTGCATTTGATTTTGCTGGTAACTTCAGTTTGGAGTGTTTACTCTTTGTATATAATAAGCAAACAAAGAGAATCACAAATATGCTGATGTATTTCTAAACAGAATTGCAAATATTTGGATGATCAGCAATAAAAGCGTCCTTAACTTTTTCTTAATTAATTAAAATACAATATTTGATTTCTTTTCTCGCTGTCACTATTTTATCTTAACTTTTATATTAGTACTAAATGAAATTATAATGGATTTATTGAAATTTTAAGATTCGTTGCTTAAGTATGTTTTGCTTTCTACTAGTAAGTATGTAATCAGAAAAAGGATTTTTCATTAATTTTTTATTATTTACAATATTAATATAGACCATGGAAATTCTAACGAGTATAGATTTTCTCAAACTATAGACTAATTCCTAGCATTTTTTATATTTAATACATCAAAGTAAACATTATAAAGTTTATGTATATTTTTAAAAAGAAAAATTATACAAAAGCTTATCATTTATCTACATTTGAATTTATTATTGTATATGAATGAAGAATTAAAATAATTAAAATAGGATTATTTAACTAAATACATTTGAATAAGAATGTGAAATTTAAAAACTTGATTTTTTGAGCTTGATTTTTTTTAAGGAACAAAACAAAACATGAGCTGAAATATAATTCATAAAAAATGTATTATATTGATGCTAAATTTTAAGTAACATATAACATATGACATAAATACATATCTATGTATGTAATTTAGCTGGCTTTATCAGTCAGCACTTAATTTGAGAATAATTTTGTTTTTTGTTTTTTTCTTAGATGTTTGCATCACTCTAAAGTATGCATATATGTATGAGTGTGATATTTATGTGCATGTACATATATGTATGTATTTATGCTTGTATATATGTATGTTTTTAAGTGCATGCGTATTTAGTCCAAATTGAAATGCTGCTAACAAGTTTTTGTTTTTGAATACGCCTGCGCAAAATACTTAAATTCAAAATATGCAATTTGCGCACTGTTTTATTCATATGGATGTGTATGTATGAGCATGCATACATACATACATACATATGTTCATTTGTATATATGCAGAAATAAATACGCATATGGTGAGTTATTCACATTTTTATAAATGTGTGTGCACACAATTTATACAGAATTAAGTACTTTGTATATGAACAGACAGACATAAATACATACATACATACATACATACATACGTATGTATATATGTGTTTATAAATTGTTATAAATGCAATTAAGTAATTAAGTATATTATACATACTTATATGTATGTATATATATGTACATATGTATATTTATATGTATTAATATGCATACATACATACGTATAACATTGTATTTATCTGTCTCACCTTCCCTTTCGCTAAGCCGTGCGACAACAGGCAGCAAATAATTAAGTTCATTGCTTCTATTTGCGTATTGGCTGCCTTGCATATTTCGCCTCGTTGTTGTTGTTGTTGCTGCTGCTGCTGTCGTTTTTGCATATTTTTGTAGCTCAGCAACAAAAGCGACCATCGGCAAAAAAAATAAATAAAAAAGTAAACAACAATAACAACGAAACAGCACATGGGGCTCATCTTCATTAGCCCTGCTTTCGTCTGTCTGTCTGCGCTGCTCGCCTTGCCTTTTGTCTCGCTCTGACACTGTTGTTGTCTCCTACCAACCAACCAACCAACCTCTCCTACCCGCTTTTCTACCTCCCTCCCCCTTCCATGACTTAACTTTCTTGCATTCGCCTCTGTCAGGGGCTGGCGTTGGCGCAAAGCAAAAAAAAAAAAAAAAAAAAACAAAAAATAACGTTGTTTACTTGGAATGCCTGCGTTGCCTTTGTTTTTGTCGTCGCTGCCACTGATGTTTACACAATTCCACAACCGAAGTCCAACAATAAAAAAAAAAAAAACAACAACAACAACAAGCAGCGCGAAAAGCTCAAAAGAAGCAGCGACGCCAACGTCGGCATAATGACCTTCAGCAACGCTGACGTCGCCGTCATCAGCATCGTCGCCGCTGCCTGCTGTCGCTGGCGTCTGCGCTGGCTGGATTGGGCTGACTTGGTTATTGCTCGGGTCAGGTCTCTTTGCCGCCCCCACACGACTTAATTTCTCCTCGTCTCTGCTCTGCGCCCACACGCACAAACGAAGTAAACAAGCAGCGACTGCGCTACGCTGCGCTGCTTTGCTCTGCTCTGCTCTGCTCTGCTCTGCTCTGCTCTTCTCTGCTGGCGTCGCGCATGCTGTCGTTGCTTCCTAGTTGCAATTGCTTCTACCGGCACTCACACATACACACATACATATTGTAAGCAGGCATGTGTTCGTGTCTGTATGTACAGTTTACATTGCAGCACGACAAGCACTCGCGCTCACGCGCTCTCTCTCTCGCTCTCGCTGTCGCTGTCGCTCGGTTGCTCTCTTTGTTTGCGCTGCTGTGCAAACAAGTGTTTGTTTGCCGCGTTATAAACGGCGGAGCCAGCCTCGTCCTTAACAAACATATGTAATTCGACCCACACACACACCCCGCACAGCAACGCCCCGCCTGCCCACGCTTAAATGACAACTAGGCCAACAAACGAGCTTTCGCACTCTTTAGCATGCAAAGACCAAAAGCTCTTTATGTATTTGTATCGCATCGAATTTGTACTAATTAACATTTCGCTTTGATTTCATTTCACTCTGGCCATGACTTGCAATTTAAGATATTTAAATCTAAAACAAACAAGAAATTTCTGGTCGTGTCTGCCAGACTAATAGATACCCTAAATTGCAATGTTTAAGTAAAATCAGTCGGGGTCTGTATTTTAAATGTGTAAGATATAGTTTTTCAACGATTTAATTTCCCGTTTTATGAACTTGCATTTTTAAACAGAAGAAAAGATATTTACAAAAACCTATCAACTTATTATCGTACTTCAACCACTTTTCGTATACTTAATAAAGCCCATTAAACATATTAAGTATACGAACAGATTATTTTTTAAAATATTTATTATAAGTATGGTATTATTCATAGTTTTATTGTATATATTATTTTTTAGATATTAAAAAAATATATTATCATAGATATTATAAATATAATATATATATTATAAGTATAGTATACTATGCTATAAGTAAGTATTATATACATAAGTATATTTATATTTTTATTTAATATAATATTTTTTAAATATTAAAAATAATATATTTTTTATTATTATTATATATTATTAATATACCCTTTATATTTGTATATACTGCATATACCTTTATCACAATTTAGATGGACTAAGTTAATCGAGTTTTATTATATTTAGATTTCGCCGTCTTGTAAACCGTTATATATAACGCATATTTAAAGCGAGCTTCATTAATCTATTAGACAAGAAGATGAATCGAGTTTATAGAAGACTTCAGGCCTAAAACAAATTAATCTAAAAACGATCGAGAGATTATATTCTGAACAAATTATATTGATATAGATATACCGACATATATTTATATTTAAAGTTAAGCTCAGTTCGTTGTCCCGATCATCAATATACATACATACATATTAGCATATTGTTAATTTTTTATATACAGTTTATTTTGAAGCGTTTTTGCTATTCCTCTAGCCAGTTTGTTCCATATAAAAATATATATGTAAATAAAATTAATTAAAATATTTCAATATACAAACTTAATGCTAATAAACACCCTAATACATATGTATATTTTAGAAATGTCATCAAATCAAATACTGGCAAAAATTTCCCCATCCCAAATTAATCAAAATAAGTCTGTAAATAAGCTTTTTGTCACTCGATTGTTAAACAGATTAAATAAATTTCATCAAATGCGAATTCCACTACGTAAGAAATAGATAAATATACCGTTGCACGGGGTGTTGGCTAGCCGCACGTGAGACCTGCGCACGCGAGAGAGTGAAAGAGAGCGAGCTAGCAGTAAACCATGAAGAACTGTAGCTTTTACGGCTCCCACGCAAAACAGCGAAAACGCAATGCACTTTGGCAACGGCGCTGACTGAGCAGCAGTAGCAGCAGCGGCAGAAGCAGCAGAAGCAGCGCTGACGACTACAAAAACAAAACAGCTGCCGCTGCTACCGCGACTAACGCAAGCAATAACAATTTACACAGCATATGCATGCATGCAAGTATGTGTGAGTGTGTGTGTGTGTCAGCATATATGTATGCGTATATGTGCATACAAAGACATTTTATTTGCAGAATAACACTGCAAAATACTCTGACGGCGACACTCAAGGCGAGCAAGTGTACACAAATACATACATGTATGTATGTACGTTTGTATGCGAATACCTATGTATGCATGTATATTGTACTATATAAGTGTGTATTTAAGTATGCATGTGTGTATGGTCATTTCTATGCTATAAGTATGTTTAAGTATTGTATTTATTCATACTTAGTGATGCACATTTATCGATATACAATGAGACATATGTATGCCACACACACACACACACAAGCGCGTACTTTCATACATATGTACATAAGCTAGCGCTAGCGCTAGCGTCAGCGTCAGCGCGAGCAGAAGACGGAAATACCAAACCAACGATGACGAACGTAAAAACTACGCACCAAGCAACAACAACAACAATAACAGCAGCAGCAATAACGCCAACAAAAGCACCAACAATAAAACACAGCACGATAAACAAACAAACATGCAGCGAGCAGGCTGAGGTGAGCTGCGAGTGCGAGTGCGAGTGAAAAAGCAACTAAATGCGATAGAGCTAGAGTAGCACAGCACCTGCCTGGCACAGGCAACCACACATCCACAAAACAGCGCCCTTACCCCTCCCCACCCACCTCCGATTCGACTAACTCAACTAACGAGCAAACAAAATTAAACAAATACTTACATATACACTTGCATCTACATACAAACATATACATATGTATGTATGTATGTATGTAACTAAGCAATGGCAGATTGAGGCAAAAATTCTATCAGCTTTTAGAAATTTTACTACGCCGTAGTAGAAATTTGTAGATGTGTATTTATTGTTAGTGTTATTTTCTGCCCTCGTTCGTTCAACTCAGCCTCGCGGCAGCCGCCACCCGCTGCTCCATCGACTGGATCCAAACCTGAACCGCTCCTGTCTACTTGTTTGTTTAATTTTTTGCCATTTCTGCTTCGCATTCTATTTGTTTGTTTGACTCGCTGCGCATGTGTTGGTGGCAAGAAGCAACTAGCGTTCGTGCGAGGGCTGTTAGAAGCGCTTATCAAACGTTTGCTTGTCCCAATGAACACATACATATGTATATTCAAATGTCATCTACGTTTATTTAAAAATACCCTAACTATAATTAGACTATGGATATTTATAATTGTTATTGTTAGTATTGTTGTCAGCTTATCAAAGAATATTTGCGCATGTCATGATTACTCTTGATTTTATTGCACTTACATATGTACATACGTATGTATTGGTGGAGCTGCCCTCGTTTTTGTGTTTTGGCGCGTACTCTGTTGCTGTTGTTTTTTAAGCATGACAAAGCACCGTACAATTTCACAACAGCAACTTCATTATGATGTTCGGCTTGTTTTTCCACGAAACAACTGTTTACCGAACGTGGCGGCTCTGCCGCTGCAGACGTCAACAGCGCAGTGGTGGCGCTGTCTGTTCTCTGTGCATACATTTGTACATACACACACATATACACGAATATGTAAGTATGCGTTCGTGTGTGCGTACGTTGTGCTTGTTTCATTCAAACGTCCACCGAGAAATTTCATTTCAATACGCAACCCAGCCAGCGACGCGTCGCAGTCGTCGCATTTGTAGGTTCGTTACAAATCGATTTCGATAAGTTTGTCAGTGTTTGTCGGGAAAAAGCGACGCACAGTTTAGATTCAGACGTTAGCTGGTGTGGTTCGCGAGCGCTTGTATCACAATAAGAGAGAGAGTAAGGTTTGGGCGCGCAGATGAAACTAGCGGTAACGGTAACATCGCGTTTGCTTCTGAATAGCAAATGCGAGTGCGAGTGCGAGTGAGAGTGCGGGAGGAGGCGACGTGCCATTAACAGCAGCACTCTGCTGTTGCTGTTGCTGTTACTGTTGTTGTTATTGTAGTTATTATTGTGTGTTTGCTGAACAAATAAAGGAAAAACAAATATGCGCATAAAGAAACGGCTTTGATATAGTTTCTGAAATGGAATGCCAAATTACAACAAATTCTAAAATGTAAAATACCAAATACGCAAAATACGCTAAAAGTGTTTTTAACACAAACACACATACATACAAATATATATATTGTATATATATATATATATTTATATATATGTATATATGTATGTACATATATATACCATAATATTATTTTTATTTACTATCTCGCTTGCTGTTTGTGCGTGTGCGTGCGTGTTTACGTGTTTGTGTGTGTGTGTGAGTGTTTGCAGTTCGTTTTTTACGTGCCTTGAAATTTATTTTTAAGTTTTTGATCCGATTTTTATGTTGTTTACTTTTTGCGATGTTTGAGTTCAATTTGTTCCTATTTTTCGTTATTTTCGAAATTGTCAGAGGCCCACAAATGTTTATTATGTGAATTCGTATGAAAATGTTTTACAAAATTGTACATTTTTAAATAATTAATGTAGTCAAATAATAACTAACTAGTGATGAATCATAAAAACTATAAGTATGTAAAGTGAAATATATTTTAACAAAATATACAAATATAAAAAAATAATAATATTTGTGTGTAAAGCTGTGATTGAATATAAAAACTACAAATTTTTATTAAAAAAAAAAAAAAATAATAAAAAAAATGTGTACACATAATATGATATGAAAAAAAAAAAAAAAAAAAAACAAAAAAAAAAATGAACAACAATCCAATAGGAAGCTGTAATAAAAAGCCTCTCATATTAAGAAAAAAAAAACCCAAATACCATTCAATTTCCTATGAAATCCACGGAAATAAATACGAATAATAAAAAATTTAACACGTAAATAAATAAATGTGAGAAAAATCCCATGCCAAATGGAAGTGAATTCCCAGCAAGTTACTTAACGAGTCCCTTAAAACTATGCTACTTTCAAAAACAGAGAACGCAAAATAATTGTAAACATAAAAAAAAAAAACAAATTATTTGGAAAACAAGGTTAAAAGAATCGATAAGACCAACAAGAAATGGCCTAAAAAGCGCTTAAAAAACAACGAAAACAAATATATAAACGAAAGCTGAATCAGCTAAATTGAATTCAAGTAAAGAAACGAAACAGAAATTAAAAAAATTAAAATAAAAAAGGAAAATTACATTTAAAAGCCAGCTCAATAAAATTAAAATAAAATACTGTGCACCTACAAAGTCCATTGTTTTTCCCCGTTAAATGCACATGTGTGTGTGTGTGTGTGTGTGTGTGTGTGTGTGCCTTGTTTGTGTGTTCGCTCTTACCGTTATGATTCATTCAGCTGTTTGCGCAGCAGCAGTAGCAACAGCAGCACTTTGCGCTCTGCGCAAAAAGTTCTGAGCAACGCAATAATACGTGTACTAAAAAAACATTTGTATTAAATGCAATGCGTGCTAAGCTAAATTATCAAGCAAATTGTCGTCGCGACACCAAAGCAAACAAGCGAACGAACGAGCAAACGACCGAATACGAACGACTTACCAGGAAGCAAATCGGGCGACAAAACTGTTAGAGAAATAGCAGAGCTGGTCGGAAGAAGCAAATCTACCGTCCATGATATCATAAAAAGGTTTCGGGAAGATGGAAGATTGATTAACAAAAGCCAGGAGGGAAAAAGAAAGCGATTAAACTCAAGGGAGGAGCGGTCGATTATAAGGGAAATTAAGGTTGATCCCTTTAAAACCGCAAAGGAACTAAGGATGTCATTAAAAACAAACTTTGGAAAGGATGTGTGTGATAACACAGTGCGCAATACTTTGCATCGGTATGATTTGCATGGCCGAGTTGCCCAAAAAAAGCCTTATATTAGCCCTAAGAACAAAGCGTTTAGGGTAAAATTCGCGAAAGAGTACTTGCTAAAAACGGATGACTTTTGGAATCATGTTAGTTGGTTGTATATCATATTAAATACCTTTCTTTTTTTGCTAATTATCTTATTTAAAGGTGTTGTTTACTGATGAAAGTAAATTTAATTTGCATGGGTCCGATGGTAAGGTGTATGTGTGGCGTAAACCAAATACTGAGTTTGAGCCCAAGAACACAATAGGCACTGTTAAGCATGGAGGAGGTTCAGTCATGGTTTGGGGCTGTATGTCGAGTGCGGGAGTTGGCCATTTGCACTTTATCGATGGCATACTCGATAAATTTGGCTACCTTGATATTTTGAAAAAAAATGTTAAGCAGAGTGCGGAGAAATTGGGGATACTTGAAGACTTTGCTTTCTATCAAGACAACGACCCCAAGCACACTTCAATGCTAGCTAGGCTCTGGCTAATCCATAATTGTCCCAAATTGATCCAAACGCCTGCCCAGAGCCCGGATATAAACGTAATAGAAAATCTGTGGGAAATTTTGGCGAGGAAAGTTTACCAAAACCGGTATAACAATCTGGACCAATTGAAAATGGGATTACTTGCAGCTTGGGACTCCATAGAGCCAGAGATCTGCAAAAAGTTGGTCAAATCAGTTCCCAATCGCTTGCAGGCTGTTGTCGCAAACAAAGATAGATGTCAAATCGAGATGTCGCTCACTCACACACACACACCCATGACAGCGTGTGCCTGTGTGTGCGTGCGTGTGCACATAGTCCGTCGCGCAGTTGAAACGAATGAAAGCGCACGTGTCCCTGCTCAATTATGCTTGCGCGTGTGTGTGTGTGTGTGTGCGCGGGTGCGTGTGTGTGAGTGTGTCTATGTGTGTTGTGTGTTTTCTGTGCAAAAAAAGCTTCCGTCTATTGTGAATAACTGGACTGTTATCGATGCTTTTATTTTCGCTGTGACTTGTGACATTTGGCGCAAACGTTTTCCTCGTCACCGAGAATTTCTTTTGAAAATGTTAATCGATGGCCAGGAAAAACAAGTGCAAGATACTTGAAATGTTTATTTTTCCTCTTCGCTGAATAAGCAATTAATTATAGAATGATACATATGTATGTTTGTATGTGTACAATGGAAATCAACAAAGAAATCAAGTGTGAATTATGATCAGAATTGCATACGGGTTCGGCTCTTTAGATAATTCATTTCCGCTTATCTAGTCTATTATTGCTTAACAAATAATGCATTTCTAAGCAAAAACAAATAAAGCAGAGACCGTAAATAGATTTCGTAACTCTATTGAATATACATATAATTCTGTTGACTAATTCAAGAAGAGCATTTATGTTAATTATATGTCTATTTTTTTATACCCTGAACCCATTGAAAATGGGAAATCAGGGTATAATGGTTTTGTTGAAATGTATGTAACAGGCAGAAGGAGGCGTGGCAGACCCCACAAAGTATATATATTCTTGATCAGGGCGACGAGCTGAGTCGATTTAGCCCTGTCCGTCTGTCTGTCTGTCTGTCTGTCCGTCTGTCCGTCTGTCCGTCTGTCCGTCCGTCCGTCTGTCCGTCTGTCCGTCTGTCCGTATGTTTGAACGCGTCGATTTCCGAAGATATAAGAGCTAGAGACTTGAATTTTTTTTTAAAATGACCGTATATACAGCGCGGACGTCGAGTTTGCTTTTAAAATTCGATAAATCATCCCGTTATGTTTTTATCGAGTAAAAACATTCAAGTTCAAATCAGGTGCCTCTATAGCTAATTGTGAATGATTTTTCTTTTTTCAAATTTCTCAAATATTCAATATAATATGTAGATCATATGCTGAAAGTTTCATTAAATTCCGTTCAGTCAAAAATTAATAAAAAATAATCAAATATTTGGCCAATTAACAAACGCACGTGCAGCAGCTACAACAAAAACATTCGTTGAATCACATCAGCTGTTAGTTTCGTTTAGTTTTGGTAGATGGCGCTGCAGCAGTGAATCTATTTGAGTTTTGCCAGCGCCATTGGCAGAAGTGGGGTGGCCTAGTGTGTTAGGTGCATGACGCTCGATCAAGAAGTCGCGGTTCGAATCCCGATCGGTGCAACACTGATGTTTTTTTTTTTTAATTGTTTCAAAATATTTTTATATTTTCATAAATACGTTTTCTATTTAATTTATATTTTTAAATACACCGAAATTGAAATTTTAACTATACTTTATGTGCGTTTTTAATAGTTTGGTTATTCTAGCAGATTCTTAGAATCACATCAGCAGTTAGTTTCATTTAGTTTTGGTAGATGGCGCTGCAGCAGTAAATCTATTTGAGTTTTGCCAGCACCACTAGCAGGAGTGAGGTGGCCTAGTGTGTTAGCAGCATGACGCTCGACCGAGGAGTCGCGGTTCGAATCCCGGTCGATGCAACTGATGTTAATTTTTTTTTAATTATTTCAAAATATTTTTATATTTTATTAAATGAGTTTGGTATTTTATTTATATTTTTAAATACATCGAAATTGAAATTTCAGCCATACTAAATGAGCATTTTTATTTGTTGGGTTCAGGGTAGTATCTAGTCGAGCACTCTCGACTAGAGTTTTCTTACTTGTTTTTATTTTATTTTATTTTTTTTTTTAATTTTTCTTTACATATAAATATATTAAAAAATATACAAATATAAAAAAAAAAAAAAAATAAGACATTAAAATCTGTATATATTATTATTACCTAAATTCTTGATAACAAAATCTATTTCCTTTTTATCTATAAATATGAATAGATTGCATTGCTATATCCGAATTAAACAATCTCCAAAGATTTTCAGATACATACATATGTACATGTATGTATGTACGTAGAACAGCAGGAGTGAGTGCATGCATCTTCTAGTCAGGTACTCCCGATTAATTTGTATTATTCTTGGCTATCTCTAGCCAAACAAGTCGTAAAGTCTATGCCTCTAAAGATTTTAATATATTTTCTATAGTATGCTCTAATCAAAGATTAAATCACACTGATTTCCAAACGAGAAATGAAAGACTAAAAAATATAATGATTATATAAATGATTATGAGACTTTCATTTGTTTAGAATAACAACAATTGAGGTCAAGATTCGCAAAAATATATAAATAAGTGAAAATAAACTAATACAATTAAATGAATTACTAAATTGAAGTTATTTCCTTCGATTTCAGTGTTGCGAGCTTATCAACAAAGATCAGTTAATAAAATGTTGATTGAATGCATTTCGCGTTGCATTCCATAAACTAGAACCAGAGAAACGGAACAGAAACTGAGAAAAGGAAAACCTTAGAAAGCTTATTAAGCCAAGGGAAAAAACCCACCGAATAAATAAGCAAAATAAATCCAATAAAGAGAGAGAGCGAGAGAGAGAGAGAGAGAGAGAGAGAGAGAGAGAGAGAGAGAGAGTGAAAGATTCAAGTGACTTTTGCTTGAGACAGCAAATGAACTTCAATCCAGAGAGTTTTGTAGCCACAGCAGCTGCAACCGTCCAGAACTCTCATCATCCTTGCCATCAGCCAGAGCAGCAGCAGCAGCACCTGCAGCATCACAATATACCACTGCCGCCCAGTTACGGGATCGAGATCAGTATCGGGTCGGGCAGTGGTAGGAGCAGTGTCGGTGGAAGCGGGGCTGGTGGCGGCGGCAGCGGCAGCGGCGGAGGTGGTAGCAGTTCACCTAAAATCATGGAATGGACCAACGACGATGCCTTGGAGTTAATTGAACAGTATCGCTGCCATACGGAACTGTGGAATCGGGCCGATCCCAAGTACAAGGACAAACTGTGTCGGTTCCGGGCGTGGTCGGAGATTGCGGAGCGATTCGGCTGCAGCAAGGCTGAGGTGGAGCGCAAGATGAACGTGCTGCTGACACAGTACAGGCGCGAGAAGCACAAAATGTTTGTGAAAATCTATCAGGGCATACAGCCGAATCCGTCCAAGTGGTATGCCTTCAAGCGTTTCGATTTCATGGAAGCTGGCGGCGGCAGCCTGAGCGGATTGCCAGCCGGCGCTGGCATGGGCAGCAGTGCCGCCTCGTCATCGTCCAGCACGACGCACAATGGACTGAATGGACTGGCCGCTGCAGCGGTCGCTGCTGCTGCTTACGAGAACAGCACCATCGCTGCAGCGGCCAATGGTGGAGCCACCGGCCCGATGGGGTGTGCAACTGGTGCCACAACAACAGCATCTGGAGCGGCGATGCCTGCATCGCAGCACAGACGCATCAAAACCAAAGAGCTGAAGTATTTCGGAGCGGTGAGTAATCAGCGCAAAAAATAACCGAATGCGTAAGCATTTGTTCCAATGACATCGGCATAAGCACGGTGACAAACAAACCGCGAAACACAGCAGAGAGAGCGAGAGAGGAGAGCGAATGTGGTGTGTGTGACCATTGACTAGCCAAGCGGACCTATTGTATAACCCATGGCTGGCCAAGGGGTGTGAATCAGGCCCATGTGCATACACACATAGTTATCTAAGTGCATATGTATATGTGTGCGTAGGCCTTCATTGATTATTGATAGAATGAAAGAAAACAAGTATGCTTATCGCCAAAAATTTATGAATAGCAAAGGATGATAAAGATTTGTTATTAACCCAATAATGTTTATGATTATGAATGAAACATAAGAAGGGGATTTTTGTATAAGTTTTATTTATAAAATTAAAAATACATGTATACGAATAATATGTATTTTTCAATATTTTCATTTGAAAGTTACATTAGCTTTGCAGCAGTCACCCCACACACACACACACATATACACACGCCACTCTCTGCTGTCACTCGGGTGTTAATTTCAATCAAAAGCGCAAAGTTAACTGTGTGCTGAATACGCTGAGACTGAGAGTCCAATGAAACGCCATGTGCGCAAGTGACTTGCTGTTTCAGCTGCCGACAGCGAGAGAGCGAACAGCATTTACCTCGACTATCCATCTCTCTCTCTGTCTCTTTCTCTCTCTCTCGAACAATCGTTGTTCGTATCATTTTTGTCTTTGGCTGTGTGCGAGTGTGTGTCGGTGTGTTTTGTTGTTGACGATCAAAACAGAATTAAAATTTTACGCATAAATTTTTCTTAGGAACTTGCGGCTGTATGCGTGAGGTATTGCCCTGAGTTACGAGAGAATCTGTGCATATGCATATGTGTGCGTATTTAAATAATGTACTGTGTGTGCGTGAGTTGTTTTTATGTATTTACTTTGTCGCGCCAAGAAAGCAAGCAGCAACAGCAGCAGCAGCAACAGCAGCAGCAAGCTTTCGTTGCCGTTGAGGGGAACGAGCGCTGCTGACATTTCGTCGCCGTTGTCGCTCACATGCTCTGTTTTAGTCTGATGAAATGTTTGTTTTGCACGGCAAAATGCGCGTAGCACTTGCCGTCGTCGACGTCGACGTCGTCGTTGCCGTTGCCGTTGCCGTTGTTGTGATGTTTTGGTTTGTGGTTGCCCCGTGGCCTGTCTTGCGCCCCTCTCATGCATGTATGCGTATATGTGAATGTGTATGTATGTACATGTATATATGTAAATAAAACACATTGTGTGTATGTGTGTACATGCATGTGTATGTTGATTGTGATTCGTTTGCTGTTCGTTTTCCTTGTGTGCTTTTGTTTTTATTTTTACTTGCGCCTGTGGTTTTCATTTGTTTTATGTTGTTGTTGCTGCTGCTGCTGCTGCTGCCGCTGCTGCTGTTGTTGTTTTTGCTGTGTGTCAGAGTTATCAAAACAAAATGCCAAGCAGCAGTATTGTTTTAGTTGCTCCTGTTTTCATTTGCTTGTGCTGTTATTTCTATAAAATAAATACAATTCCGTACGCAGTAGGAATTGAATATTCTCGTTTTAGCTGTGTAGGTAAACTCTATTTATTTTTATTATACTGTCAAATTGCATACATTTTAATATATTTTCTAGCGCAACATAAAAGTCTATTCCTATTCCTTGTTCAGCCCTCACACCCACACACACACAGACACACTCACACAGAGTGCTTGCTTGCACTTTTTACTGTTCTTCTCATGGCCGAGTT
Organism: Drosophila arizonae; assembly: GCF_054131065.1. NCBI lineage: Eukaryota > Metazoa > Arthropoda > Insecta > Diptera > Drosophilidae > Drosophila > Drosophila arizonae. Next base: position 16,979,243 of record NC_142923.1, on the reverse strand, counting down.
GTTTTTGTTATTCGTCATTATTTGGGTGCTGACGCCCACGCTTACGCCCACCCTTTCCACACTTAGCCTTCCACTGTACATACCTGAGTAAAAACATATGTATGTACGCATGCCACTACTTTTATGCTTGTATATCCGTGTATGTATGTACATATATATTTTGCTCATATTTTACAACTGTTTTGTTGTGGAATTTTCTCCAAGACACCAAATAACAACAATATGTGTCTTGTTGTTGTTGCTGCTGCTGGCATTCGCGTCCCGCAATGTTGTGGTTATGCCCAACGACAGCAACAGCGACGTCGACGTCGGTGCCGATGCCGACGTCGACTTGAGGCGGCAATGCCGCCTCACGCGTAGACTGCATTTTGATACCGCTACGCCGCCCGTGCCCACTCCCGTTGTTCGTTTCGTCTATTCGCTCGTATCCCTGTCCCTAATCCCCTTTCAGTTTGTTTGTGTTTATAAAATGCACGCCTGCTTCCTATTGTTCTTGTAGTTGGTTGGAGCAGTAGCAACTGTTGTTGTCGCTGCTGTGTGTTTGTAATTTGCGTGTTTTGTTTTCTCTCGCATGCGCTTTTATAAAGCGCCTGGTGCGCGGGCCCCCTACAGAGCCGAGCCGAGCTGAGCTGAGCAGAGCAGAGTAGAATTGGGCTACGGTGGGGCGGGGCAGGGCGGTACCGAGCAGTGCAAACGCAAATAAGCAGCAGTAGTCAAAGCAATGCAACCAAAAGCACAGACCCAACCAGGCAGCCAGGCAGCGAGGCAGCGCAGCTGGCTGCAGCTGCGACGCCAGCGTTTGCTTTTGTTTACTCATTCATTGCGAAGTTGCTTAGCTATGCGCGCAGCGTTGCCAGCTAGGCAAAAAAAAAAAAAAAGCAAATAGCAACAACAACAGCTCCAGCAGTGGGGTAAAGGTCCAAAAAAAAAAGGTTAGGTGGAGTTTTGTTTTTGTGAAAGTTTTGCAAGAATTTGGTCTATTTTGCTGCAGTTGCTTACAGGGTGAGTTTTTGATAAGCCCAAAGCACGCGAATATAAATGTTATAGAGAGGGAGATTTGATGACAGATTGTTCAGATTTGCTGTACGATAGAGGGAACTGGGGCTTTGATAAATGTGAGCGAATTTAGTTAATTATTATGATTTGGGCCATTTAACATCCTAATTTTTTGATAACTTTCAATAATGATCATTTAATATAGATATTATACATACATGTATGTAGTTTTTTATTTCATTTATTTGTAATATATAATGTACATATCTATTTAAGTAATAATAATAATTTCCCAATAGGAAATATGTATGCACATAAACTTATGAAAGACATGGCAAACTCGCGATTTAGTGATGCTCGCTTACATTTAGGCAACTGGTGCAGTTCTGTTAGTGTAACTGTAACAGTTGACTGTATGAGTGTGTGTGTGTGCATGTGCGTTATGTGCAAAAATGTCGTATAGTCGTTTTTAACATTTGCGTGACGACGAACTAAAACGACAATCGCTGAAATTAGAGATGATGAAAGAGGGGTGCCAAAAGGATTAGACAATATATAGCTAGTATTTGGAGTTGTTGGCCAGCATTGTGTTATTTATATTTATTCGCTGGCTTGCTGATAATCAGTTTGTTTACATTTTTCAGTTTCACTCGACCACACAGGCATGGAGAGCAAATTTTCACACACACACACGAGCTAACAGACACATACACACACACACGCGTATATAATTACATACAAACATCTGTATGTATAAATATAAATAGAGCGAGAGAGTTAATTTAGTTTGGCTGGCGACTCTGTCTGTTGAGGCACGCAAAAACAAGTCAGACACGCACACATGCACAATAGCTCTAAATACGTAAACAAAACAACAACCAAAAACAGCTGCAGCAATAAAAATAACAACAAAACAAAACGGCAACGACACAAACAACGAATCGAGTAGTTGGGCAGTTGTTGTTTTTTTGTAAATTTGTAGAAAGTTCTAGGCGCCTGCGGCTAAAGACGCAGCAAGTTTCAAAGACACACACAGAGAGAGAGAGAGAGAGTGAGAGAGAGAGAAACGAATGAGTGCGGAATGATCGCTCATGACTATGTACATTATTAGCATGTCGTTTGTCGTTCGCCCCACCAACGTGGGGTAGGTTGTTAATATTAATGAAATACCATTGCTGCTGCTGCCGCTGTCGTCGTTAACTTAGCTTTTCATCTTTCCTGTGCGCTTCTCTTCTTCACATCGGGTTTATAGGTTGCGCCGTTAGAAGGCTCTCAGTGATGCGCTCTCGCGCTCTCTCCTTCTGGACATACACATGCATACGCATCGGCATACATGATAATGTGCAAGCAACAACAAACTGTAGAGGTATCTCTCGTTGACGCTTGCTGTTGGCTCTCTCTCTCTCATTCTCTGTTTGTGTGTGACGTTATGATGTCGCTTTTTAAAACTTACTACGCCGCTAGAATTTTTCGACAATATGAGTTGTGTTGTCGTTGTCGTCGCGTCGTTCGATCGCAGCAAATGTGCGAAAATTTCATATTTGCACTATGCATTATAACAGTAAAAGCCATAAAAGTAACCAGCCTATGGTATCGCCGCACCGCAGCATTACAACTGCTGGAACTGTAACAACAAAAACTGTACTAAATTTGCTTAAGCACAACAATTCACTGTTTTAATAATATAAATTGGCAAAAACAAAAAAATACTGCTAGAAGTTGTGAACGTGTATGTGATATATAGGAAGTTGGCATTTCGGTGTGATATTGATATATGCATAAATACTATGTGAAGTTCCCTGTTTTATGTTAGTCCTGACAACATCATTTCCTACACACACTTATACATACATATGTGTGTGTGATATGCACGACCTTCATAAACTAAAGTTGATTTGAAACCTATGAATAATTCGCGATTAAATTTTGTTTACCTGACTATCATATTAAATACATGAATGTAGGTTTTTCGTATAGGGACAACTGTAGTCGAAAATAGATTGTGTTTTAAAGATATGTAGAGCTACCAGAATAGTTGTCGTAGAATAGCTTTCATAAGAAGCTTCATATAATGAGCGTATATTTTATTGGTAAGCAACAATTACTTATCTTTTCAGTATTTTGGGTGGTGTACTCGTTTTGAAGGTGTATTTCCACGTATTCATTATGATTTAGTAAAATTTGTAATCTAATCGATCTGGGCTTTTTCTAATTGATATTTAAACCATTAGCCTCATTACCATTATGGACTTTTCTGTGGCTTCATGGAACTTAGGGAAATTGTTAGGACAAACTATCACCCTGGCAATCCCATATGCTCCACATATTATCTTAGCCGCAGTTATCTGAACACTTTAGAACTATATAATAACCGTAACTAATGAATTTGAATCACTTTGTTTATTTTCGTAGATGGGCCTAAATATACCTATGCTGATAGCAAATAGTCAATCGATGGACAATTGGAATACGGCGGGTCAATACTCGCCGCCGATAGGTGGCGGTGGTACAGGAGTCGTGGTGCCCAATGCACAGCAGCAGCAGCAGCAGCTGCGCGTTTCTCTGCCAATGTCTTATGGTGCTGGTGGTGCCGGTGGTGCCAGTGGTGCGCCGTATGCGGTCGGCGGTGGAGCAGGTGCTGGTGGTGGTGGCAGCAGTAGCAGCGATTTCCAGCCCAGTCCCCATAAAACCATCGATACATCGGATAACGAGGATAACACTATGAGAGATGAGGCGACGGCGACGGCGACGGCGCTGGGGCAGCTGGCGGCCAAAGTGGAGCGTCGCTCCCCGCCGCTATCCTCCAATATGGGCGGTGGCAGCCGCAGCGGCAGCAGAGACGGCGGCATCGGTAACGCCCTGGATGCTGGCGAACATCCTGTCGCCGAGCCAGCGTCCATTGCGGCCGCCTTGAGCGAGGCCGGTTCTAGTCCAATACCCAACACAAACACCAACATACACGAGGCGCATAAGAATCACCTACTGAAATCGAGTCCGGGCTCGGTGCGTGCCGTGACGCCTCGGCATGCGCATGAGCAGCTGCATCATGGCCATCATACGCTGCAGCACCATACGCTGCGCCAGCATCAGGATGAACTAGATATTAAGCAGGAGCTCGTTGATTACTTCCATCCGCCGTCCGTTTCAGCAGCTCCGCCGCCGCCTGACTCACATCGTTCCTATAGCTCGTCCGGCGAGGAGAATCGCCTGCATTTGGACATGGCGCAGGACTTGCGCGTTGCCCAGGCCAAAGCTCAAGCCAATTTCGGCCAGTTCGTGCTGCCGCCGCGCAGCAGCAGCGCCCAATTGGCAGCGGCAGCGGCGGCTGCCTCCATGCCCCTAAATATGCGCAAACTGACGGCCGGCTCCAGTGCCGGCCACATGCTGATGAATTCCCTGCTCAGCTCGAGGGCTAGCATGTCGGATGGCGACGACAATGATGAGGCAACCGAGTCGGCAGCTAGTCCTGGCCACATCAAGAGCAGCGTCTCGGCCCAGGACGCCAGCTCGACGGCGGCAGCGGCTGCTGCGCTATACGCAGAGAGTCTCAGCCGGGACGATTGTGATTTCGTGGGCTCCAATGTGTCGATGAAGCTGCGCACCATGGATCGTACGCAGCGCATCATTGCCGAGAAACTGATTAGCGAGGTGCTCTTCTTTGGCCAGTTCAATGAGCTCGAACGCACCGCGTGCATCCAGCCCAAGTGACAACGACATCTGACCAGAGAGTGGAGGAGCGTAGGTTTAGTTACGGGAATGGGAACGGGAACGGGACTAGGAATGGGAATGGGAATGGGAATGGGTTATACAGCTGCGAATGGCATGGCAACGGGTTTGGAAATGGCTTGGAACATGGCAAATAGACCTAACCAAATTTCACTGTGAAATAACCAAGAAAACAACTACAACAACAACAACAACAAAATACAAAACAGTACAATTTACTTTTAGTTAATGCGAGTCGTAGGGCTCATCTGTACAAAGCACATGTGGGCATATGGGGGGCGGGGGGGTGGCAGCGTTACTTAGGCATAATAGAACAGCTATATATATAGGTCGACAGTGATTGAATAATAGAGTCAAGTCGAAAGCAATTTCCAATCGAAATATACATCTATATATATTTGAGCTCACAATTGCAAAACACAAAACTAAACGACAGAATCTCAGTATTACTTATAAACAACAACAACAAACCAACAAACAAACAAACAAACAAAATACATAGCTATATGTAGCATATACCATATACATACGTACATATATAGATAGATGGATAGAGCAGCTATAGCAATATCTACTCTCAGCAAGCATTTGCCATGTTGGGCCAACAGACCAACCATGTCCACCTGGGGTTACCTTTGCCCAAGAGAATCACGCCCACGTTGGGCGTAAAATGACGAAAGACAAAAGTTGACCAGTTGCTGGTCGAAGTGCTGAAAAGAGTGCATTCAATTTGCAATTTGATGGATCGAAAATCTCGTTCGTTTCGCATTGGTTCGGGCAGAATCAAATGATGTACATACATACCTATATAAAATAGCAACATGTACAGATCTATATGTTTTTATAGTTAGTAGTGTTATACATATATATATATATATATAATTACATATATATATATATATTTATATATATATATATATATATATCGATGTACCTTATTTTAACAACAAAGAGAAATGTTTTTGTAGTCATTTAAGTCTGGTCGTTAACTTACAAACACCAACACACCAACAATACAGCAACTGAAACCAACCAACAAACCAACATAGCACTTAATTTAAGTTATCTAACAATCCATCGGCGAGCAGAGTGCGTAGATCTAAATATGAATATGAGTAAATATATAAATATATACACTATATACATATACATATACATATATATTAAAATGTATAACTAATGCTATACAGGTCGTCACTAGTTGTTAATAAACCAAACAAATAAACAAAAAATTGAAAAAAAAATACGAGAAAAACAAAAACAGAAATACACTATTATAAATAAATATTGTAATATTATTGTACACTATTTTGCGTAATGATGTTTGCTTAATGTTTAAGTAGACTTAGTATAAATACAAAAAAAAAAAAAAAAAAAAAAAAAAAAAGAAAACAAAAACATACAAAAAATTAAATTAAAAAAAATTAAATTTATTTATAAAAACAAGTTTTTAGTCACATTTTTTATAGAATAATTTGAAAAAGGAAAACTTTTTGTTTCAGCAATTGATAACATTTTGTTTTTTTTTAGTAGATCGATTCAAGTTTTCAGTTATTATTTTGGAAGCTCTGAAACCTATTGGAATTGGGCAATCGGAGTATTATATATATAGCTCTTTGAGCGTTGCCAAAAGCGATTAGGATTACGTCATCTGAGCTCTGCCGTTGTTGTAAAGTTGAACTTGATTCCATCCAATTAGATTAGATAAATAAATAAATTGATATAACTATGTCCAAAAAATATAAAGAACATATTTCTGGCTGGCTTAAAATTGAGTGCAATAACAGGTGCTTTTATTTCCATTTTTTAATATATTTTTTTATTTTTGTAATAGAGTGGAATAATAGATTTGTGGGGTTCTTTATATTGGAAAACTGTCTTTAAACAATTATAGAATTATTTAAAATGATAATCATAGCAGATAGATGCTTTGATAGATTTTAAATAAAATATTGTGCCAATAGATCAACTTATTAGGCCTAGCCAAAACATACATAAAAGAGCATACAAATTTCGCTAACAAAAGTTAAGGCACAGTATTTGAACATTTAGAAGAGAAGATGGTCATAATTGTAAATTAAAAATTAGGTACTATGATCGTGCGAGAGACAATGAATGGTCATATTTGTGAATAAAAAACTTCTATTTTACTTATATTATTATTCAAAATATGTTCCAATTCTTCTCTTGTCAATGAATTAATTTTGCCATTAATTACAAAAGTCCTTAAATAATAATATAGGTAATACAATAGATTTAAGTAACAAATAAGATAATTTTCTGTAGACTTAACTGGCAAACGAAATAACTGAATTGTCGAGGTTCACAATTTAAAATCATGTCTAGCTTTCCCACAAGCGGATTGAATTATTATTCAACAAATATGCTAAATCAATCTCAACTCTTAGATCTAAAGCGAACGTAGTGAGCATTGTTGAAGTTCGGAACATTTGAAAGCGAATACATACATATGTTTTGGATTAAATTATATGCTAATATACAGTTATTCAATATGGAGTGTCCTGGATTAGAGCGATTCGATTAACTAATAAAACACACAATTTTGAGGCTGCTTAAAACAAATTTAATTGTTTACATACAAGGCAGAGACTTAGGTAATTAATTATCACTTAATTGTTTTAAGACTGCTTTGCTCAAATACCCTTGACTGAAAAAATCATAATCAAGTTTTAGTATTTTACAATTTATTTATATTTTGAATGATGTTTTGCATGCCAAAATGGAAAGCGAAACGCTTAACATAAAGAGAAAAACCCCAGAATTATTTGAAACTTGCTGATGTCGGGTTTTTGGATGTGTTGTGTATTGGGACAAATGAATGTAAGTGTGTAAAATGCAGACTCCGATTTGTGCATGAATTGTCGCAATTGTGTGGCGGTGTGGCTGGCAAGACTGTGTCTGCCTCTGCTCCTTTGCGAGCTCAATAATCAAAATTGAAGGATGCATTTCGACCACCACTGAATTGGAAGAACGAACGAAACATTTGATTTGGATCGAAGTCAGCTGTAAAACATATAAATTTTGCATTAATAAAGCGTAACGAGTTTCGAATATCATTAATATTTCTAACCTTGTTCTTGCTCCTCGATGTCGTGTCCACTGTCATAACGATTTTTCTTGCGAGCATCGGAAAGGATTGCGTAGGCCTCGCCGATTTCTTTGAATTTGAGCTCCTCGTCTTTACGATTTTCGACACTGCTGCCCGCATGCCTGTCCGGATGATGGACCAGGGCCTTCTTGCGATAAGCCTTCTTAATCTCATCCTCAGTCGCAGTGCGTGATACGCCCAATATCTTGTAATAATCCTTTCGCTTGGACTTCTTCAACGCAAACTTGGCATCGCGCAGTAAACGCTTTATCTCCGGTGTCTTTTCCAACTGTAGAGCTGTCTCATAATCGGCTACCGCCTCCTCAAACTTCTCGAGATCATTGTGGCAGCGGGCGCGCAGCAACAGCGCCTTCAAATACTGCGCGTTGAGTTCCAGCACGCGATTACAGTCAAGAATAGCTTCACGTAGTGAGCCGATGCGCGTATTGACAAGCGCACGATTGTAAAGTAGCTTAGAGTTAATATCCTTATTGTGCTCGTCAATTTTCAGTGCGTCGGTGTAAACGACATGTGCCTCGCGATAGCGTCCCGACTTGAACAATATATTTCCATTTTCCTTCATCTCCTTGAGCTGCTTGCATTTGCTGCGCATGCGCTTCGACTTCTGGTGATCGGGGTCCAGTTGCAGTGCGCGCTCAAAGTGCAGTATACCCTTCTCCAGATTGTCCGTATAGTAAAGGCATAGACCACGAACATAAATGGCATCAGCGGAAGTGCTGTCCAGTTTCATGACGCCAACGGCGATATCCAAGGCCTCATCGCAACGTCCCAAATAGGCCAGACACTCGGCCTTCAGCAAGCGGTATCTGTCAATTGGTAATTGAGTTAATCAAACTAATATTGATCACAGGGATTGCAAATACTCACCGAAGACAGGCTGGCGCTATCTTTAGAGCGCTGTCCAAATAGAAGACTACATTCCGATAGGCTTGTGTGTCGTAATTGTTCTGTACAGTGGTCTCCAATTGGCGCAGCTTCTGCACGGACTGCTGCTCGCTAGTGAGAGCCGAGCTCTGCGGCTCCAATTCCAGGACAGTCTTAATTGCCTGCTCGGTGCCAATGATGTCGCCCAGTGCCAAGCAGCACTTGGCCACACGCACGTAAGCCTTCTCGAAACTGGGATCCAGACGAATCGCATGACGGGCATCCGTAAGGGCGCTGTTATAGTTGAGCAACATCATATAACAGGCGGCACGATTGCCATAATAGGCAGCCGAATCTGGACATAGCGAAATGGCATCCGAGTACAACTTCAGAGCATTCTGATAGTTCTGTGCCTTGTATTGGTCGTTGCCCAGTTTCTTTTTCTCCTCGGCAATACTGCAAAAGTGGAGAAGAGAAGTAAGTAAATGAATTGCCAGGTTGCCGGGAGGTTTAATGTGGTGTGTATATGCCGTATATGCAAACCAGAGGTCAATGTGCTGCTCGCCTCGCATTTTAATTTCAAGAGACTTGAATAAATAGAACAAGCACAATGTCCGTCAGTTGTATGTTATTAATAGCAAAAGAAATTCAGCACTTTTCTTGTGGAAACCGAGTTGGTTTTCTTCTATTTTCCTTTTCTTTTTTGCAAACGTAGTCATTTGCCATAGAGCGCACAGCTCTAGTGCTTTCATTTAAAATAGATTTGAATATTGCATGCGCATAGGGCAGGCGCAGGCAGACTTTTCTAGTCAATATTTACATCGAATAATTGCGCGAGATGGCAATAGACAAACGAGCTGACACGAACGCGAATTGTTTCGAATTTCCCTATTGATCAACAAATAAAACTGAATTTTCCCAAAGTGAATCCAGAGTTTATTTTTCAGCATTCTAGTTTAATTCAATCACGCGCATCTCTCATGGCTGCCCTGTAAAACATGGAAAATCAAATCGTAGAAAACCTGATTGAGCATCCGCTGGATATATGAACGAGGATTCATATTGGCTGAAGTGCCCAGAGCTCTTTGCATAGGTAAAACAAAGAGCAAGAAAAGAGAAAACATGAGTCTATTCTCGCTGTAATACTCGACGAAGTACGATCTCAGAGTCAAGGCCTTATCGTCCAGTGTATTAGTGCAGAGCGAGGAGAGTTCCAATATCAAACGTTCCATTTCATATTTCGAGCATATTTGGACATATAAATAGTGAAGTCGAGAGTGCTTCCACGGCTCAGTAAGAAATCGGGTGCCGAGCAGCAAGGTGCTTCTTTATCCTGACTGCAACTTTGATACCAATTTCTTTGAAGCTGTTGCAAACTCTAAAAGCGTCAACTAAAAAGCCAATATGTCTGTGCTGCAGAGTAGCATGAGTAAATTAACTCAACGTGCTTTATGCATTTGTGGAGCTGCATAATACCTGCTGCTGACTGCTAATTCCACACGGGGTACGGTGCCACCACCTCAGGGCTTTGGCTGCATACTGAGTGCACTGTAATATAGCTGTTCCTAAGCACGGCATCTGTTTTGCTGACGTCTTTCTATTAAGGTTAAACTAAAGAACAAGACTAGAGATTCTAAGCAATGTACAATACAAAAAGGTTTGTAATCGACAGCAATTGGAACTAAATGAAATGGTAAAGGAAGCAGTCATAAATATATATATATATATATATATATATATATATATATATATATATATATATATAGATTTGCTTGCGGAGATTTAAGTTATATATATAATTATAAGTTATATAATATAATATACACATTAAAAATATATGTAAGCTTAGAGGACTTAGCCAAGATAAGTTATTTATCAATATATAGAATTTATATAAAGTTGATTTTTTTTTTCACGAATTATATCAAAATTAGTCAATTTTGCTGAAGATCTGAAGCAAATGAAAACTATGTATGTATGTGATGTATATACCCGTTTGGAATGCTGCTCGGCAAAGCGACACACCTCAAACAAAATTCTCTTAAAAGTTTTTAATGCAACAGCTGTATATATGTAAATATTTGACCTAATTATGTACAAATCGATGATGAGGCGATATTGCCTAAAAGGTAGTTCAGCTTAAAAGAATTTTCAAATTTCCTTAGTTCATTTGCTAGAGCTCTTAACTCAGTTTCATTTCAAGTTGCTTTGTAGAGTTATAGATAATTGCAAATATCTAATAATAAATGAGCCGTGAATAATACCCATACTAAATAAAATAAAATAATAATAAAATAGGTATTATGTAATTATAAATAAAACAACAACTTACTATAACATTTTTTACTTTTCTGTAGGCTTTCGGATTTTCTTTCTGTTTTTTACAATTTCTTTTTTTGCAGCTGCCTTACGAAAGCTAAAAATGATTTTCAACACTTTGTCTGTAGTCTAGTCTTCTGTTTTCATTTATTTTACTTTATTTTATTTTTATTTCTTTTCATTTTTTCTGTTGCTCTTGCTGTAAATTTGTCTTTTGCCTTTGCACGTTGCTTTTTAATGCTGTCTGACACACTTTTTTCACACGTAAGAAAAACTATTTTATATATTTATTTGATTGAATTTTTTTAGTATAAGTAATTAAAACAAAAATTTTGCTTTTAGTATAAAGACAACAAATTCAAAGCCCAACGTGACAGCAAGTGCTCAACGACTTATCAACTGAAATTGATATGAGTGATTTAACTAAACCCAAACACGATCAATTACGCCATGCCCGCAAAACCAAATTGCGATCCGACAAACGAAGAGATTTACAGCGATGACAGAAACGCACTGCGATTGCAGACAAATGCAACGCGGCCAAACGAAGCAGATGCGAAATGCGAGAGAGCAGAATGAGCAAGAAATTCTAAATGCGAAAAGAACAAACTCTTTGGGAGAATGCCGACAGTTGAATACTCTGCGAGAGATGCAAAATATGTAGAATTATTTGTCATATTGCTTCTAGAGAAGGCATTTGATATAGTCAGGAATTATTATAAATATATATTGTATATATGTTTCAGTCTGCGTAACAGATAGCTCTTAGAGTAAGCATATAGCATTGATTCTGATTGAGCTAAGATTTATTACATATGATTTTTATCAAAAACCAACTTCTCTTAATGAACATTCTAAAAATTTCGCAAACAAATGAAAATACCTCTTGCAAAGGTGCAAACATAATCCAAACGAGATGCGAAACTCGTTTAGTCCCACACTCTTTTTCGTAAGCATACAAGAAATTTACAATTGGCAACATTAGGAAATCTTCTCCGACTATTAGCCAAAGAGACTTTGAACCTTCTCTTGGCTCTTCGACTTTTTTAAGAACTCTAAAAAAAGAAATTTCAATCTAATACCTAAGATCATTATACAAAATAAAGAGAATTAAAATAATTATCTCTGTCTGTCTATAAATGGCAAATAAAATTTATATAATCAAGCTGAAAAGTTTAAGAGGACTGAAAAGCTTCAGCATCTCTCGCAATTCTATGATTCATCATTTACATATTATCTCGACCTGAAATATATATACAAATATATTTGTATGTTGTTTATAAATGTATAAATGAGATAGATATAAAAACCCAAACGTGATAACAGCAATATAAAAGTTGATGTTTTGTTTTAAAATTTGTTGTTGATTTTAGAATACAATTCGAGAAAAAACTAGATTTTTCTATATAGAAAAAGAATTTGAATTATTGAAGTATATAAAAAAGAAATAACATTGAGTTTAGCAATAACGAGTTTAGAAACCACTTTAAGCAACCGCAAATGTTTTATAACTTAATACAGTGAAAAAAAAAAAAAATAAACAATTGAGTGCATATGCACGTAGGAGTATGAGAATACGACGACCTACAACTAAGAATATTCAAAAGTATGTATTTGCTCACACGCATACACATATAGTGGTATATGTATAACTAGCTTAAGGTATGTGTGTGTGAAGCTCAATTTATACAAGCCACCAATACACTTAAGCTTCAGCGAAAACGTGTTTCTGCACAACAAAGATTTCAATTGGGCAACATTAAATACGAAGAGGGAAGGAGATAGCAGAGAGAGAGTGAGCAGAGCCACCAAATGCCTATGCAGCTAGCTGCTTACGCAGAGCAAATACCACGCACAAAAAACCACTTTCATCGGGAGTAAGCGACTATGCAATCCTCAATTTGGAGCGAAATTAGCAATTAAATTAATTATTGATGTTTGCTTGGTGAACATAGTAACAATAGACGACGCACGCGATTATTCAAAGACATTGATCGATTATATAAAAGTACAACGAGCTCAAAAATGTATCACAATTCAGCAATGAATAATTGCGAGTCTGCTTTTCGCAGCTACTATGTATTTCAGATTGTTTTTGGCTGTCAACTTGACTCTGACATTGCCATGGGACAGGGCCACACAAACATACATACATATGTACGTTCGTTTCTGCGTGTGTATGAATGTATGAACAAATGTTGCTTGGGTTTTACTTACGTTGCGGTGTCTTTGGGCACAATTTGCTCGACTTCATCGACTTCGGTCATCTCCACTTCCATATCAGATGATGAAGAGATCTCTTCGCGTTCGCTATCGCTAATTTCGATGACGTCCATTCGCAACAACAAATATGGGGCAGTAAAATGGCCTTTGCTGGGAAGAAGTTTGTTTGTGCTTTTTTTTCTGCTCTTTGTTTTGCACTAGCAACCGAATTGTGCAGTCAACTCCGTACTATCGTCACAGTTATGGAAATATTTAATAACGCTGATGTTTTTGATCTATTGCACAAGCAAAAACAATTCTATTGTAGCATGTTATTAAATTTGTTAAATTAGTCCTAAAATTTTGACCCGACAGACAGCATCAGCGTGCTTATGAAAGAATGAGTAAAGCTATCGATGTTGCTGTTGACACTTGCAACTATTTTTAGAGATGGTGGTGAACAAAATATCGGCCTTAAGAAAGTAACTATTATAAAAAAATGTCAAATATTTAATAATAATGTCCTAGCGATGAAGAAAATATGTTACTGTAAAATAAATCACTTAAAATATATTTTATAATATACATTACTTATAATAGTTAAACAGTGTTTTTGCTTATCGATATATTCAGTATTTTTTTTGAGAAATTAGTATAAACTCAAATATTTTGGCTAAAATATTTTAAAATCATTTTGATATTTGTTTTAATTGACCAAGCATTGCCTTTATGATAAGATCAAATTATATCTCCATTAAATAGGATTACATATGTATAAATGTTGTATAAAATTTGTGAATATATATTTTCAGATGTAATGATTTCTTTTGACTTAAAAGAAACCCGATTATAATAATACACTAAGTAATTAAACAAAGTAAGTAAGTAAGTTATTAAACAAGTAAATTTTAATCAATATATAAATATTTATATTTTTTTTTAAAGTAGCTATCGGTCACGCAAAATTGGGGTTACCATATTCCTCGATACATTTAAATGAGTTATGTAGCAAACAGCTTGTTGTTATATGCTATTGGCGCGAATTTAAAGCAAATATTCGGATGCAAAAAATAAGCAAACAAATGTTAGACAGAGAACATATTCGCTTGACACTTTAATTAATGCCTTTGGAAATCTGGTAGACTAAAAAAAAAAAAAAAAAAAGAAAACAGACATGCGAAGAGGTGCGACTCGATACTAGTTATTGAAACAATAATTACATACATATATAAAATTGTACTCCGACTTCGATTTTAAAATGAAAGTTTAACAATATTTGTATATCTGCAGGCTTTTTAGGTCTTGAAATTGCAATTTTTATAAATATATATTTAGTAGTTGTTTTTATTTTCCCATAGCTCTCTAATGACCAATAAGATTTCCTAAAAATATTTTTATTTTACATTTTAGAAATATTTAAATGTTTTTTCAGACCAATCCGTCACTTGTAGAAGCTGAAAATATACATAGCTCCTTTCCAAGATTCCGTCATTTATTCCGACAATTATAATCAAATCAACTAAAAATTTGATTTCGGCCTAAACCATAACTGTGCATGAGCCACAAAAAAACATTAATTTAATGTTCAAAATGTTGAATTTGTAATTTTAACACAATTTCTTCTAGTATGTGAGGAAGAGAAGTTATTATTATTATTATTTTATTTTTATTTTTTCATATAATGTTATTAAGTTGCGATTTTTGATTTGATGATGTCATTTCTACAGGAGAAGTTTTATTTTTTTCTTACATATTCCAAGTTTCTTAAATGGGGTCATATATTGTCAAGAATTGTTAATGTATATTGGCAACTTTTATATATTAATTATTTATATATTAAATCATATATTGATGTTGATTGAAATGAGAAGCTTTAATATTTACATATAATAGAATATATGCATATGTGTGTAGAGTAGAGAATAAATACAGAAAAATATTTTTTAAACTGTTTAACTAGTTAACCACAAGTTTAAGTACATTAAAATGTGTGTGAAATTGTCACGAAAAATTTTTATTGCAAATCCTTATAACATATAGGAGAAACATATATAAAACTTATAGAACTTAAGTAGAGTTTTAGTTCATAGCCTTGTTTTATGATTTGTTACCAAGATGTATCCTTATTTATTTATTTATTTATTTATTGTTATCAAGAATTAATTCTAAATAACAATTTGTTAAGCCAGAGTGACAAAGGCCTTCAGGCATGATGTATCCTTATAATCATTGTTATATAATATAATACTATGAACTAGAGCTATGATCTGTAGTTTTATCTATTTATTAATGATATTCGCAGAGCAAAATATTGTGTTAAGATCAAACACTAAGATAATTGAACGATCCTAGAAAACATATTATTAATAGAGATCAATAGAAAAAAAAGAATATAGTTCTTAAAACAAGTATGTCCAGAAAAGAAATACAACACATATATTCAAATATATACATATGTTATATGTCCTTAGCCTGTGGTCCGTATAAGTTCTATTAAAATTTATGGTACAAATTAAGACATATTCCATTTTTAATTTTTGTTGTTTTTTATTTTATTTTTATATTCTCTTATAAAGCAAAATTTTAATACAAAGGAATTTCTATAATCGTTTTAAATACATATTTCAGTCTACAGAAAAGCAATGGGAATTATAATACTTGCCATAAAAGTACATATAGACACATATATATATATATATATATACACATACGAGTTCTTATAAATGTGTTTGTATGTATAACTGCAAATACATAAAAAAAACGTCTATGTATCAACATATACTCAGCTACATACAAACATACATATGTACAATGTGGGAAAAGAGCAGAACAAAAAAAAAAAAAAAAAAGAAATGTTCTCAAAAAAACACGGCAATGAGAAGAGAACGATTTCCGATTGGTGGCGCCAACTGAAATTGAATAAGATACACAAACACATATAACAGAAAGAATCGCCAGCGGCAGCCACTGGGAACAAATAATAGAATAAAAGAGAAGAAAACCCACAGCATTGACGCCGAGCACACACACACACTCATGCATTCGTATATACTCAAAATACATTCGTATATGGACATGGTATGTGTGTGTATATATGTTTGTATGCATGTATATATGTATGCATGCTACATTCATATAAAATACATACATATGTATATGTAAATATCAGAAGATGCCAAAAAGGTGCGACAACGACAAGTATTTGGTATTTTATTATAAGTATAAGCGCCCCAGGCCAGCCCCAAAAGTCGAGCATTCGTACTTGAGCAGGGCTCCCAACTCCTGCTATGTAGCCACACACGCACACACACGCTCACAGTGCATGTTTTAAAATGGCAACGAGTGCGAGCGGGATGGAAGGACGACTATTGCCAAACCGTTCAGAATCGAAGCAAAAAATTGCAAGAAATATAAATGCGACGCCGAAGACGAAATGGAAAATTGTGAAACGAATGAGAAACGAAAAGGGAAACGGTTGACAAACCCACAAATAGCATAAAAAAAACAGTGAATATATGAGATGGACTTCATCCCGAGCAGTAGCGGCGGCAGCAGCAGCAGCAGCTGTCTCGCTTACACACCCAAAAGCCGAGTTTGATAAGAATAGGGTAATGGCAATTCGAGTGTGTAGAGTAGGTTCAGCCAGCGGAGGGGTTCAAAAACTTTGTCATTTACTTTTTTAATTGAAATTAAAATGCTTTTCCAATAAGAAAATGAGCTGTGTAGCTAACAAAAATAAAGTAAAACGAATCGCTCGCTAAGCAGCTGCGCACAAGCTGCCACCAAGTCGGAGTCGAGATCGAAGTTTAACGTCGGGAGTACACGAAGTTTTTTGCAAATGCAATGCATTTATTTTAATTTACTCTGACATAAAGAAAAGCAAAAAGTAAAAAAAGGAGCCAACGAACAGAAATGCAAAACAATTGTCATTTGTTTATATAAGCGACGTCGGCCATTGGAGTGAGTGAGCGCGCGCTACTGGGCAGCGCTCACTCTCAACCATACACACACAATGCAAATATGTAAATGTGTCGCTCACGCTCCCTCATGTTTATTGGTTGCAAGCCACCTGCTCTGTGTGCACGTTGTATGTGCGCGTTGTGTAAGCGAGTGCGGTGCTTGCAATCCATTGAGAACAAGCGAGAGGGAGATTGAGCGAGAGAGAGAATGTACCCTGTTGCCTGAAACGAAATGAAATTGAAACGCAAATGAAATGAAATCGTCGCAATCAAAAAACGCCAAGCCAACAAACGAAATGAAAAAATAAATAAAACGAATGTTACCGTATTGTATAGGGCGGCGACAGCAGCGTCAGCGTCAGTGCTGCTTTTTAGGAAAGTTTGAGTGAGAGAGCGCTGTCAATGTATATATGTACATACATACATGCATCTGTGTGTGTGCTGCTTTTGCTGCTGCTGCTGCTAATTTTCTTCCGTCTCAGCCATCGTTCTCGTTCTGTCGTTTCTGCTTCTGTGTTTCATTTCATTTGTGTTTGTTTTTGTTTGTATTTTATTACGTTTGTCATTGTGTTTTCGGGGATGCTAACACAAGCGCACAAAGCCAGACAGCGTCAGAGACATACACACAGACAGAAGTAACTATTATATACCACTCCCACTTTCTGTTTGTATTGGTGTACAATTCAAACAGCAACGCATTCGTATACATATCGTTTCGGGTTTTGCACAATCGCAGATACACACACGCACACACTCACAGGCACACGCATACATACATCTGATTGTGTACATGTATATGTAATGTAGATGGGGCTGCAGCTACTACTGCTGGCGCTGCGGACGCCGAGGCTTGGTTTGAACACTGGAAACTGGCAACGAAACGAAACACATTTGGCTCGCCTTTCATTACGAATTTGTCATTCGTAAGCAAAGGTAATGCAATAA
This sequence comes from Drosophila arizonae, assembly GCF_054131065.1. Classification (NCBI taxonomy): domain Eukaryota; kingdom Metazoa; phylum Arthropoda; class Insecta; order Diptera; family Drosophilidae; genus Drosophila; species Drosophila arizonae. The sequence continues at coordinate 16,961,102 of NC_142923.1, read as the reverse complement.
AAGTTTTGCGCGCGCATTTCCATTTTCGACTCTCGCGACATCGTGAACGAAAATGTATCTCGGTACATAACGGAACGACGCGCCTCGTGGTGTGGGTGTATAAAATATAAAGAAGAAGAAAAAAAAAGAAAATACATTTGATTCGTGTGTGTATGGCCTCTCGCTCTCTCACTCTCTTTCTCTGTCTAGCGCGTTACAGCGGCTTTACCAATTAATGTGTCTTTGTGTGTGGGAGGTTTGTGCGAGTAGTGAGTGACGATTCCCATTCGAATGCAATTCGTTTCGTTGATTTCTTGCAGTCTCAGTTATCGTCGTAGTCCTCTCGTGTGCTGTGCTCGTCGTGGCCTCAGCGCCAGCCAAAGGCCCCCAAAAAGCTCATTGACGCGCCGTCGGTACGCTAACGAATAACGGTTTACGTTCTCTCTCACTGTCGCCCAATTGGCGTTTTGCTGAGTTGGTGTTTGTTTTCCAATTCTGATTTGTGCAAAGATTATACAAGAATTTTGATTGAAAAATTAATAATAATAAAAAGAAACATATCGAATCAATAATGCAAGTTGAAACAAACTAACACAGAAATCAATAAAAAATATATTTAAAGTGCGTGTTCGCCTTATAGGAATATTAATTAAAATTAATTACGTTTAAATACAAATTATTTATGAGGTAAATTTCAGAGGAGTCCAGACTTGCTTGAGCTGATAATTGATAAAAAGAAAATTAAATCTGAAAGATTATAAATTAAATTAAATATTATATGTGAAAAATATTTCAAAAAGAAAGAATGTTATATTATTTTAGAACTAGGAGTTTTGAAAATGTATATAGTTTGTTTACTGAATTATTTCAGTAAATGTGCATATAATTTATATGTGCATATTATTTATATTATTTGAGATATATGCCCATTATATGCAAATTAATTATGGATTAGCTTCACGAAATACTTCAATGAAATACTTCTTTTTATATGCACTTATTTATATACTTATATCTGTAAAGTTCTAATCTCCAAAATAGTATACTTTTCAAATAGATTTCGATGTAGGTTTGCTTAAAAAATAATTTATTTCTTCAAGAATAATAAACTGTCAAAGTTGATTAGTAATTGATTAGACAAATAATCAGTAAAACAAAAAATGTTGATGGTTCCTGAGAATTCAAAGTCAAAGCTCACATAGAAGAAGAAATAAATATAGTTATATATACAACGCATACAAATTATAATAGCTAAAACGCTTTGAGTTTTTCTATGAAGTCAAGACTCCAAAAATAATTAAAAACGTATTAAACGTTCATTAATTATGTACAACGTGTCCATTTTTTAGTGAACTTTTAACATCGGCTAACAACAAAAAGAAGAAATATATATATGTATATAAACGGCAAAAGATAAACGTTTTTTGTTAACCAATGATGAAGCATGGATTCTATCAATGTCAGTAGCCAATCCGTGACAAGTGAATTCAGTGAACAACAACAGCAACAGCAACAGCAACAACAACAAGCCGATGAACGGTCAATGAACAACAACAATAATACAACAACAATCAACAACAACTACAATCAGAATCACAATCACAACCACAGTTATATCAATTGCAACAGCATCAGTGCTCACAAGATTTTGGTTGGCAGCAACATGAATACAACAGCAATGCTAATGCATCATCAGCAGCAACAGCAAGCGGCAGCTGCTGCCGCCGCCGCCGCTGCAGCGGCTCAGCAACAGCAACAACAGCAGCAACAGCAACAGCAGCAGCAACAGCAACAGCAGCAACAGCAACAGCAACAGAATGGCTGCCGAGATGGCAGCAACAGTTCACGTGGCGCTGGCGATGAGCGTCCAAATGGACGCAATTCGCACACGGGCAATGGTCGTGGCTCCAGCTGCTCGCCGGCCAGCAGTCCGACGCGTCATGGCAGCGCAGTGAGTCCGGTGAGCTCGTTGAATCACTCGATGATGGCACAAATGGCGCAACAGCAGCAACAGCAGCAGCAACAGCAACAACAGCAACATCACCAGCTCAGTCCGCCGCCGCATGTTGCCGGCGCATTGAGCACGGGTTTGGCACCTCGCATGCCGCACGGCTTGCCGCCGCATTCACTGGGCCTGCTCAATTCACTGCAGATGATGCATCATGCGTCGCCGCTGGAGCTGATGGCTGCTGCTCATCATCATGTGCCACCGCGTTCATATAACTCACCGCCGCCCATTTCCACCTCAGATCCGAGTGCCAACGAGTGCAAGCTGGTGGAGTATCGTGGCCAGAAGGTCGCTGCGTTCATAATTAGCAACGAGACAATGTTATGCCTGCCGCAGGCCTTTGAGCTATTCCTCAAGCATCTGGTGGGTGGCCTGCATACGGTCTATACGAAACTGAAGCGCTTGGACATTGTGCCGCTCGTTTGCAATGTGGAGCAGGTGCGAATATTGCGTGGCCTGGGCGCCATACAGCCGGGCGTCAATCGCTGCAAGCTGCTCAGCTGTAAGGACTTTGATGTGCTCTATAGAGACTGCACCACGGCCAGGTATGCATATGAGAATTGTTGTTCAAATTGTTCAATTTTTACTTATTTCCTGTTCACGTACGGCGGCCCGTTGCGTGAGACCCGACCAAAGCCCATTTACATTTACCCCTCCCTTCCGTCATAGGCATAGTCATAGGCATAGGCATAGGCATAGGTTGAAGCGAAACGCATTGGCTATGCAAATAGTTTGCAAAAATATATTAAGTCTATCGCATATCGATTGATTTCTGGGCGGGGAGGGCACGGGTAGGCAACTAATCAAGAAACTTTTGCCTCTGATGACATTTGGCGGAAATACGCAATGCAAACCGTACTGCACATGCCCAGCCCACTCTGTAGCCAAACTCAAACTGGAGTTTCAATTGTTAACTAACTACCTCTATATATGTATATATATAATATATACATATATAATCGTTGCGTAAATTTGTTAACGATTCTAACAACAGTTTGCAAATAGTTTTTACCTTTTGTTGTTGCCCAACACACAAATCGCATATTCGACGCGTGCGGTGCCCTGTCAAAGCATTTCCGTTTCGATTATAAATAACAGCAGCAACAACAACAGCAGCAGCAGCAACAACAACAACACTGCCTTAACCTAGTTACTATATAAGGCCTTAAATATTTATATAAATACATGCATATATGCAATTCGTATTCAGTATCTAAATCTGAAATGATTATTACATTATAGAAATTATTAAAAAAAAAAAAATTATACATATTTTGAGATCTTGTAGCCTATAAATATGTTATCAGCTCTTTCAGCTAAATTTAAAAGCATTTGGGAAATTTAACAAAATTTTATTCATTAATTAGACAAACAGTTTCTGATTTGATTTAACTAACATAAAGCAAGGCAAATATTTAGAAAATGTATAGGCAAATGTTGGGAGTTCATTTAGACCAAAGATTTTTGGTATTCAATTTAAAAACAATTTGAAAATCAGTATTCCATGAAAAGGGCTTAAAATATAGTTGGAGAATTATGATAAATAATAAATAGGGATGCATTTTTTTCATTTTGGGATTTATGAAGAGAACATAAAAAAAAAAATTAAAAAAAAAATCACTACTTAAAATATATGATATATATTGAAAATATGAAATATAGCTACAGTTTTCAAAATGAGAAATTTATGATTTATAACAATTATTTATTATAAAATTTGAAAAAAATCTGTGCAAAACATGAAACTTTTCAACATTTTAAAGAATTTTTATATAATTATTTTATTTTTTCATATTTAATACAATATATATTTCGACATTATATATTGTTTTTTAATATTTAAAATATATTATATTATACATTTAAAAAAAAATTTAATTTAAAATATATAAAAAATTTGATCATAGGAATTAAATAATTCATAGAATCATAGAATAATAGAAAACAGAAAATATTTGAGGTATATAATATTTATGATATTATCGAAAATATATGTTATATGAAATAATAAATATATATTTAAATATGCAAAACGCAAAATGTTCTATGTTTTGTGTGCACGCCATCAGAAGGCAACATAAATAAGACAACAGACATATGTAATTGGAGAGTGTTTTTTAGTTGGGTCTCAGTGAGCCAGTTGGCCTGTCCTTCAGAGGAGAAAACCACGGGTATCTGCAAAACCGCGAGCCGCATAAATGCAATGAAAAACAATATAGTTAATTATGGAAACAGTGCTCCAAAGTGCACATGCGCTGAGCAGAATTTCCAAGGGCCTCAGTTCCAGGTCTCGGGGTGCGCTCAACCAATTGAAGAACAGTTAAAAATGCGGTTAAACCTATTATTAGCTTGAAAGACTTGCGTAAAATTGAAACAAGTAGAGAATTGGGCGCTGACAGAGCCACAAAACTGACCAAAAAAAGGGTAAAGCTAAAAAAACCGCTAAAGGCAGTTGGCAGTTTTATAGAGCCTGGCCAAGGGCCTGCCGGGCGCTCGCTGTAGCTGTTAACGGCAACAAAAGGGCAACACGGGAAACCAGAGGAACAGAGGAACAGAGGCGCAGAGGAATCGAGCGGAATAGAGGGGAAACGGGGGAACAGAGGAACAGGGCTGGTACAAGTTGCACCCCATTGCGTTTATATTCTGTGAGCCAGGGTAATTATAAAATGTAGTTGTTGCTGCTTGCACGGGTCTGCCAAGGGTTAAGGCGTGTGCATTTTCACACCCGCTTGCCCGCCATGTGTACATAAATGAAACATAATTCTAAAGTTCTCTCTCTCTCTGTATTTTTTTTTTTATTTTGCTCTGTCGAAGCTTACACACACACACACAATTGTTTCTCCTTTTCTTCTTCTTTTTTTTTTGTATAGTACGATACTTCACTTGTCTCTTGTTCTTCTCTTTTTAATTGCAGATGCCTATCGATCAAGCCGCCAGAGAGGTAAACACACAAGTATAATAAATAAAAAAAAAAGAAAAAAAAAAAAAAAAAAAAACTATGGCAATCTGTTGAAATCGCAAATCAATCGTACATTGAGCTGTGCGTTCTGTGTGCACTTGAGAGTTTTTAGAGCGAAAAAATGTTTGTTATTAAATTAATTGCATAATGCGGAAATGGGCCGAACCGCGAGCCCGGATGTTATAGGACCCTAAAAATTAAATAAATAGAGCGTGTTAAAGTTTACTCTTTTACGTAAGGATAACACAAATGTGGATCAATCTACAAAGCAGTTTCATACTCTTGACAAATGTGATCTGATGCCGCCACACATTCAATGATATTTTGGAAACTTTCTTTATTTTTCACTCTAAAAATACTCGAGAGCTCAGCCGTTTTTCGTTATTTTGCAATATTTTTTTTTATTATTATATTTGTTTGCCTTTTTGTCGCGACTTCTATTTCATGATATCCTCTATTGACAATTTTTGTTATCCCAAAAAACTACACATTGACCCGGAAATGAATGAATTCACTTTTCCCCCCTTATCTGTCAACCCATCCATCTATCAGTCTATCAAGTCTGAGTCCATCAACTAGTTTGTCAGTTCTTTCAATCGATTGATTTGCCAAATTCTCTGGCAAATTGAATTTGATCTCATCTGACGCTTGGCTGTCTCTTTGGTCCGTCGCATTGACCAAAACGTCGTTTAGAGTTGCGCGCGGCATCCACAAAGTCACTTTGTTGTTGTTGTTGTGGTGGTTCGAGGTGGGGCAACAATTCGCTCGTGGATCAACGTTGCTATACTTGAGTTGCTAGAGACACTCCTTTTGACTCGATTCGATTTCGCTTGGCGTGCCTAATAGTGCGACTACGTATGTAAATGAAAGCATTAGGGAAAATATATATGTGTGTGTGTATGTATATAGATGTGTGTGATATAGTGAGTGTGTGACAAATGAAAATATTTTACTAATAACTAAATTTAAAATTCATTAAATTATCAACTGTTAATGACTAATTCATCATTAACATTTTAAATTTTAATAAGACCGGAAATTTCCAAAAAATATTAAAATTTTTAATCAAATTTTTTATTCCATAAAAAAAATGTTTGACAATATTAAATCAATATTTCAATAATTATGAAGTATTTCCACAATTTGAAGTGTTTTCAAATAAATCTAAAAACAATTTACACATAAATATATAAATATTTCTGAAGCATTTGCCGACTGGCTATACAACTCCATAAATCAATTTTTTTTTTTTTTTTAATATAGTTTTTGAGAAAAGTAAATTTCCCGTTGCACTGCTTCTGTTAGACAGATGTGAGCTTCAATCCTCGGTTGTTTGATGATTCGAATTTGCATTTCTCAAGTGCGACTTAATTGAGTGGAACAAAATAGTAAAGAAGAAGAAAACCCAAAGCTAATATAAATGAAGCAACAATAGATCAATTTATTTTTATAATAAATAATTACAAAGAACTACAAAAAAAAAAGGAAAATGCGGCTAATATTCTCTTAGCAGCATTTGCAACAAATATATGTATATGTCTATATATATATAGCATACTATATCTGTAGTAGAGGACGTTGGAGTTGCAGTGAATGTCTGTGTATCTGCGAGCTGAGCTGTTTGTAAGAAAACACGACACCCAACAACGACGACGACGACGACGACGACGGCTACGGCGACGGCGACGTTGTAGCATGCTTTGTAATTCAGTATGCGAACTAAATGAGTTATTAGCACGCCAATTGAAAATTGAAGTCAACAAAAATCATCAAGAGAAACAAGAAAAGCGACTTGCCTGAGGCGACTAGCCATACTCGCTGGACTGTGAGAGCTCCACTGGAAAAAAGAGAGAAGAAAACAAATTACAAATTGTATGCCAGCCTTAGAAATTGCTAGCCAAAATCCTTAATTAGAGCCGACTACTGCGTATTACTTACACAAATATATATCTTTATGGGAGGTCTGGAACAAAAAAAACGTACTGTATTCTGGTTGGCAATGTGAATTTGGCTTAGACACTTTGCTCAAACTGAATTAGATTGCTCAGTTAGCTAAGGGGAAAATATTATTTGAATATGTTTGTTAACTGTAAACATAAATGTGCTTTGCCTACTCTCAGCTACTATTTCTAGCTGTCTATTCAAGGTGCATTTGTCAATGGGCGACAGCAGCTAGTGCAATTTGTTAGCTCCCCACTTTTGTGTTCTCCACAACTCAGTGAACTTAAGCCCCCAATTAGTATTGTGTATCTCCCCCTATATATGTATATGCATTCTTGAGGGCCGTAAAACTATGTGAATGTCGTGTCATTTGTACGTTTGCATGTCGTTTTTACAATGAGTTCCTAGCATTGGCTCTAAGCTCGATAGTTGCGTAAGGCGGCGCTTCATGGAAATTCGCGTTGACTCTGGTTCAATCAATCGGCAAAGAAATCGAAGTCAACTTCAAACGACTTGGAGGCTTCTTCTGAGAATTTGTGCAGGTCGACTAACTCGGTGAATCGAGCCGTAGGAATCAATTTGTTGCCCATGTAGATTCAATTAAAGCCACTGTTAGCGGCGCATAATTGAAATATGTAAATTTCGCTGGCAATTAACTGCAGTGCAGTTGGCGATTTGAACTGCAATCAAATGCTTGTGGATGTGAGGTGGCAACGTCGCAATAAATTTAATTGATTTGCCAATGCGAAACAGCGACAACAGCTTGGCTCCGGGCAGTGGGTTAAGCACAGCTTGTATGAGATCTCTGGTGTCTGGTCTGGCCTCTCTACATGCTCGACTCCCAGTTCCAGTCGCAGTCTCAGTTCGAGTTCGAGTTCTGCCTGTGAAAGCTCTCTGACAAATGTCTGGGCAACGCCCCACAGTTTAGGCAATTGCAATTGCAATTGCATTCATCCAATTCTGTTTTGTGTTCGTTTTGTTGCTTGCAACACTTTGCGCAGAGCAGGACTCGATCACAATTCAATGTTTCACAGATCGGCTGTCCCTTGAGCATTGAAATACACTTGGCGAAATACACAGCTGCAAACTGGTTCGCTCTCTGCCAGCTAAATGCCCTCCTCAGCCGAGCAAATTGTTATATCGTCTGTATAAGTAGCAATTGCGAACCAGTTTGCATGCTTTGCTCCTCTTCCTCTTCCTGACTAGACGTTTGTTGTTGTTGTTTTTTTCTTATGTTATGCAGTTAAATTTTGGGCAAAATTCTCAAGTCAAGTGCATGATCAAAATCAAGAATGTTTGATCTTGAGTTTAAACTGACAGTGGATTATGTTTATACATATATATTTTGACCCATATTAAGAAGAGATTTAGCTAATGTGGCTCTGCCTGATCAGAGTATTAATCTGAAGGTTCAAATCAAATGGAACAAAGATATTAAAATAAACTTTGCTGAATATACTACAAGCTGTAATTCAAAGAGAAGAATTTATTATTATATTATGTCAGCATATTACTTCATCATGAATATTTGTATCTTAATATTATATATAGATTTTTATTTTGCTATATTTACCTTTTGATTGCGTTAGTTTATTAAAAGTTAATGCAAAAGATATATACATTTATGCTTGTAAATTTTTGCAATAATTTTCATGCAACAACATTTAAAAATTATCAAGCCTGTCGAGTTTATTTAATTTATTACTATTTTAATCAAACTTCAGTTTCTTACGAAGAATAAGTAGCAGAAATTCTGTTGTTTTTTAGCTAACGCATTTCTCTTGTTGACTTGCCCTAAATTTCTATTTACCCATGAAGAACATTCTCCACGTGTAAATCATGAGACCTTATCCATGAAGGTATACAAATTGCTTATTCCAGTTAAACCGATTTCTGACTAGCTCAATCAAAACAGATGTATGTACATAGTATGTACATTTCAAGCTTGAGAGTCAGAGCTACTCCCAAGACATGTTTCAACGGAAGTTAGCATCGGAATGGACGCCTGCTTATCGGTGGCCCTGTTTACAGCAATCAGAATGAGAAAAGAATGAAAAAAAAAAGAGAGAAGAGAGTGTTGCTAGCAGATGTTGTTTGCTCCAGCTGTCGCCATTTCTTTAGTTTTAATAAATTCATTAACTTGACTGACGCTTGTTTTGCACGTCATAGAGAAAAAAAAAAAAAAAAATTTTAAAATAATAATGAAAAAATAAAACACTTTCGCTAGGGTCTTCGCTTTGAGTCTTTCGCAACGATTCTAGTAAGTGCATTGGCGCTGGCTCTCTTTACATGACCCGCAAGGCCATGTCCACAGTGCCTCTCAGTGTGCGTGTGTGTGTGTGTACGTATGTGTCATAGGCACAATTAAATCTTCCGAGTCGGCGCTTACATTCAAATATTGATATTTATTGTTGAAATAACTGTAAATATTTGCAATCGCTTTATGGAGTGCAACTCTATCAGGGCAATAGCAGCAGCAGCAGCAGCAGCAGCTTCTTCTGGACCCACGCACAATTATAAATTGTTCAATCTGTGCCCACATTGCTACCGGAGTTTATTTGCTTGTTGCTGTTTGCCCCAGGTAAACAACAGGTAGGCACAATTTTTTTTTTTTTTTTTTTTTTTTTAATTTGGGTAATTGTTAATTGTTGTTGACTGCGGCTACTGGAGATAGTTGAGCTGCACGGAGTCTCTCTATTTGCATTTAGTTCCTGAGTATTTGCGGCAGACGCAGCTAATGTTTGTTAATATTTATCTGAATAACTTGTTTATCATAAATAGCTTCGCTCTGACTGCTGTGTAAACTTGTTTGTGCCTTAGCCTTAGCTAATCGTACGTACGTCAAGTATTTGCTTAAGGCTTATTCAAATATTTTTTAAGCAAATAGTAACAGTTTCTAATGAAAATTATACGAGAATTTATATTGCTATAGTCACAGTTGAAAATTTTTTTTTTTGTGTTAATAAAACAATGTTGGAAATTTAATAAAAAATGTTGAGCCACGCAGTTTGTTGATATATTCTATTCAGCCATCAGAATTTACATTTACAGAGATCTTTACATTTTGGAGTCTGAATAAGAATATATACATATATTACGTCAGCTTATTTATTTTATTACTGATATATTTTTTATTTTTTATTTTTGCAAAAATGAATTTATGTTATTTAAATTCTAATAATATTTCATCATTCAACTGTTGTCCTACAACCTGCCTGCTTTTTCTTGTCTTATCCGTGCAACTAAATTTACTAGGAAAAATTATAATCAACTAAAATTAAAAAAAATGTTTAAAATTTTTTATAAACAAATACCCTTATTATAAAAATTGAAATGCTCGAAGAAACTCTCAAGCCACACTTCTATTTATATTATATATATGAAAATATATATACATATATATGCGCATATATGTATATTTATAAGCAGCATAAAATAGCCACCGAAATTTTTGTTACGCCAGTAAGTTGTGTGTGATCTCATTTGCCTTCAACCCATTTCGTTTGGTGTGCTACAGCTGCTCTATACTGATACCAAGCCAATTGTCATTGCTTTCAACCCAAACAGTAACTCTCTGCAATTCCGCAGTTCCAGACCGGGTAGACCACCAAAACGTGGCCCAGTTGGCCTCTCGCTGCCGCCCACGCACCTAACACAGCATCCGCAGCTGAAGAAGCACAGACTGGACAATGGCGACTATGCCTACGAGAATGGCCATATTAGTGGTAAGTAAAGAAATTCAACATTTATTCAAGTGCAATTTTGTCGTTGCCTTTTTGGCCATTTGCCTTAGACCAATCTTAGCCCATTCGCATTGAATATCTGTTATGGCCGTCGGCGCCGCCATAATCACGATTTACAAGCAGCGAACAAATCGATTTTACCAATTGCCGAAACGCACTTGAAATGGTAATAAAATCATTTGAGATTCGCAGCCAAGTGGCTTTTGGGCTAACTGTTTCACTACTCGTGCAGCCAATTGGAAGTTGCAAAAAAACCAAAAAAAAAAAAGAAAACTGTGAGAGAGTGCGAGAGAGAGAGGGCGAAGTTTGTGTGATTTGTGGATGCCTTGATTATAAGTTTGGCGAACGGATACATATACACAATGCGCAATTGTTTCGGTTTCAGCTACAAGTTTGTGCACGTTCCCAATTCTGAGCAGTTGCCAGTTGCCAGTTGCCAGTTGCCAGTTGCGCGAGTTCCCAGCTTCAAGTTCAGATAAATGCCCATTTGTCCAAGGCAAGCAATCAAATCGAAAACGTTTCGACTCGCCACTATGTGATTTGTACAGGAAATCGCATTTAAAGAGTTACAAACAGACATTGCTCGGACTTATGACTGCTGCTGCTCCAAGTGCTGCTCCGACTCCGACTCCGACTGCTGCTGCTGTTGTTCGAATTGTGTTTCATGTCTGTATCCAGGCATTGTAATTATTTTAAGTACTTCAAGATACTTGCCCATACCAAAGTAACGCTCGCAATTAATTGATTTTTACATATTTGTTGGCTCTCTATGAATTCCTGAAGCGTCTGACAACTTCGGCCACGCCCCATTTTATTAATGTGTCTGAGCCAACGCACAATATCAGATACATCTATCAAAAAAAGATCTCATCCTCTTTCTTTAGAACCATGCGCCGTCGGCGCCTCTTTACAGAGAACTCGAAATCCATACAGTTGTTGTTTAGCCAAGTCATTCCTCAATCCCTACAAAGCAGCTGAAAATCGAGAAAAAAAAATTACATCTGAGTGAATTGTGGGGCGTTGATTTTTGAGTGATATTGCACTATTTCCACTAATCTGATGAACCATTGCAACAAACATATTGTTATTGCATTGTGAATGCATTAAAAATATTTTTAGCATTGAAACTATTTAAGGTTAATCCGCTAATACTTATTAAATTTCAATATTTAAGCATATATAAAAATATTTATTTACAATTTAATATTATATTTATTTATATATCTTTAAATATAATATTTTTATTGGAAACAAATAAAGTAAATTACATAAATAATAAAATGTTTATCAAATTTAGTTTGATAATTACATATATTATTTTTAGGGAATTTTTCTTAACGAAATTTTAAATTTTATTTTTTTCTTATAAATAAATATGGAAAAAGTTGTTACTATCATTCGTGAAATTTTAATTTATAAATATATGTGTTAATGCTTTCATAATGCTTGCACTCGAATATTGTCTCAGTCTTTTCTGAATCAATAATACTCAAAGCCTTTCACAGTCTTCGACTATTTCCATCCTAATTGTGTTGCAGATATAAATCGTATGGAGAAGTCGCCGCTATTGGCCAACGGCTATAATCCTCCACCCATAAACCATATGGCCTTTATGCAAATCAATGCTCATCATCCTGGCGCTGCGGCACTCATGTCACCCGGCATGCCGCCGCATGGGCTCCACGCTCGTCCCGAGAGTCAAATGTTGAAGGCGGCGGCACAAAATGCTGGCATGTCGGCAGCCAACATGGATGCATTGGCTCGATCGGGCATTTGGGAGAATTGTCGTGCCGCCTACGAAGATATAGTGAAGCACTTAGAGCGTCTGCGCGAGGAGCGCACGGATGAAAGGCAACAGGCTATATGCGCCGGTGGAATCGATCGTTGCGGCAGTGTTGTGAATGAGCGGGAATTGAAGCCGAGAGATCTGAGTTCGCGCAATTGTAAGGCATACAGACGGACGGTGGCTGTTGAGGAAAGTGCTGATAAGTTGTTTCGATTTGCGTACCCCCCAGGCTCCCCCACGCGCCAAAGTCCAGTTCTCAATCTGAGCAAGTCCGGCGGCAATACGGACCACGGCGGCAGCAACTGCGACGCTGGCAGCGAGCGCAGCGATTGCCTCTCGGCAGCGGCATCGCCGCGTGGGTCGCGCAGCCTCGACGAAGGCAGTCGCAGCGTTGGCGGCGGCCCCATAATTGGCGTCGAGGACGATGAGGAGGAAGAGAATCTCAGTGATGAGAACCAATCCGAAGTCGATGAACGTTGCCTGGGCAAAGACGATGAAGGTGAGTAAACTTTGCTTTTCTCTGCGATAAGTGAAAACTCTGACTCGCTGACTCGCTGACTCGCTGAATGGCTGACTGGCTGACTCGCTGACTCTACTAACGCTGCTGACGCTGCTTTGTGTGCCTTTTAACAGACTTGAGTGACACGGAGCGTGATAATCTATCCACGGGTTCGGCGGCCGCTACTGCCGCCGCTGCCGCAGCCGCTGCTCATTTGCATCAACATGCTGCAGCCGCTTCGCACCATCATCAGGCCCATCAGGCACATCATCTGAGCGTGGTGGGCTCGCCGACCGCCGATGTGGCTGCGGCCGCTGCACTGCAGCATCAGCGCGCGCTCAACTACTCGCAGCTAGCGGCTGCCGCTGCCGTGGCCAATGGGGCAGCCGCTGGAGCGAATGCGGCAGCAGCCGCCGCAGCAGCAGTTGCAGCCAATGGACCCTCAACTGCCGGCGGTCGGGCATTGACGCCTAACGAGGCCTTGTTGTCATCGAATGATGGAACTGCGGCAGCCGCTGCTCTCGCTGGCGGATTGGCGCTGGGTCCGCTCGGCCTCGATTCCCATGCGGTTGTGCCCGCCAGCTCTACGGAAACATTGCTGCGGAATATCCAAAGCCTGCTCAAAGTGGCTGCAGACAACGCCAGGCAGCAGGAGCGCCAGCTCAGCTATGAGAAAGGTAAGCTTCAAGAATAGCAAGAACACAAATTATGTCTTTCCCATATGCTAAACAAATCGTGCTCTTTGTGACCGTAAATAATGTTGCACTCTTCTCTTTCCTCTCTCATTTCTCGTTTCTCATTTCTCGTTTCTTCACATACTTTTCCACATAGCCGAGCTTAAGATGGATGTTTTACGCGAACGCGAGGTCAAAGATTCCCTCGAAAGACAACTTGTCGATGAGCGCAAATTGCGTGGTAAGTTTAAAGATCTAACATAATTATTTATTAACAATTTGTGGCTATTGAGCATAATCAATGATAAATTATATAAGGAAAAATCTAAAATTACGTGGGCAATTTGCACATTTATCGAATCGCTGAGCTGGAAAATACGCGTTCTCTAATCGATTACAGAACAAGAATGCCGAAACAATTAATTTATTTAATTAGAAAAAAATTGCAAGAACATGGTAAATTTGATTTCAAGTGAAAGTGTTTAGCTTCAATAAAGCGAAAATGTATATGAATGCAAAAGCGCCTCAGTTTAGCTCTGGCTAATCAAATCAGCAACCATTCAGTCAGTCAGTCAGTCAGTCAGTCAGAGCAAAGATTTGATATTCATATCTAAATATGAACATTTATAGCCTGTGTCTGTCTATTTATAATATTGTATGAATTCTGCGTGATATTGAATTTAGCGCCAAGCCAATCCCTTTTGCCTGAAGGAGCCGAGTCGTTCCAGTCGCCCGAGTGTGCCTATGCCGACTCCAATCGTGTGCGCTTAATGTAAGCTGACTCAAATGACAATGACACCTGATATGTCGATGTCGATGTCGATGTCGACTGGCCCACTCTTGCGCACTTCTCGTCTTTCTCTGTCGGCGCTCTCTGGTGGTCGTTCTGTTCGTTTCGCCGGACTCGAATAGGTTTTAAGTCCGAAAAGCTGCCGTTCTCTCTGACTCCGGCTCTGACTCTGGCTGTGGCTCTGGTTCTGGTTCTGGGGCGACCTTTTCAAGAGAAATCACAATTCAAATGAATTTAATATCATTTCATTATTTAGTTACACTCGAACGATTGGCAAAAAGTAGCAACTCCATCGTCGACTACGACAACGCCACATCATTAGAGGCGGCACTCTGGGGGGGCGGGGGCACGAGCACTGGGTCTCTCGACTCGAGTCTTTCAGTCTGGAATTTGAGTTGCTTTTGGTTACAGACAAAAAACTTTGATTTGACGCACACACAAAAATCTTTTAATTGGTTGTTATTATATTTTATGATGACTCCAAAGGCGAGTTCTGAAAGGGTTGTCAAATGCTGCGGGTGTGAGAGCCCTGCCGTTAGAATAGAGCCCTAAGGGTGAGTCTGTTGGCAACAGTGTCAACGCGATCTCAAAAATGTTTCGATTGTAATAAATTTGTGAAATATGAAACCAAAAACAGTTAATTACTAAGATGGCAGGCTATTAAATATCATCCTACTATACCAAACAGAAAAATTAATTTGTATGCTCCCATTTGATAATTATAAATTATCTTATATACAAATTAATATCAAAGCCAAATTCACATTTTCCATCATTTCTGAGCCAGCAAACACTTTGGGTTTTCCTCTTATATAGCCAACTAATTGTATGATGCCATGTGAGCGCTTTCAAATTATGTTTTGGGGCCGACATTTGGAATAGCCTTCACTTATTTGTAAATGCAAATTTGAGTTCCAAAAATTGTTAACTCTGAACTGTAATTGTGGTTGGCTTCAGTTCGCTTTCATATGCGGGGTATATTGATTTTCAAACATTGTATGTAAGAGATGTAGGGATATGTAGAGAACTTTATTTTTCTCTCTTGGATATCGTAGATGTGTATAAATATAAATAGAAATAAATCGTAGATATGTATAATTAAAATATTAAAAATCTGTTTTACAACTTTTTGAAATCGGGAGTTATTAGTTGAAAAAACTTTTCATGAGTGCTTGGGTATGTAATTCGGAAAATCTGAAGCTAAATTTTTCTACTACTACTTCAATTCAGTAGAAAACTTTGCATATATACAAATCGACTGCAGTTGCTAATTCCACCCATAATAACTCAAGTTTCCTTCAAATTGCGAGTAGCCAATCATTCAGTGAGCCAAACACAATTTATGCAATGGAATTGAGCTTTGTGTATGTGTGTGTGTGTGTGTGTGTGGGCCCCACACTACATTGATATTACTTCAGCAACACAGGCATCTAATTGCCATTAATAATAAAGCAAGCCGATAAATATCTTGTGGCTGTCGAACATGCCAGCAAATCGGCCAATGAAATGAAAGATTGAGTGCAGCAGAGCAAAAGGAATGAGATAAAAAAGAGAGAAAAAAAAACATAAAATATCTTTGCAAATTTGGTATTCGAATCGATAGGTTCGACTGGAAAATAGTTTTGCTTAAGCGGTCTGCAGACTTCGTCGTGCTGCATTTGCTACACCCTTTAAATGGCTATTACCACGCTTGACTAACCTAATTAATGCTGATTTGATGATGTACCAGTTTCACAGACTTAACTGTCGGACGGTAAGAATTAGCACACGTGACGATAAATCGATTGAGTTAATAGACTTTTATATGAGTTCATTAGGCAGGGAGTGTAACTATATATATATGTATAATATAAGAGAATTGTAATTTATTTAGCCATGAGCAGCGGCTTATAAAACAATTCATATCAATCATTTGACAACTATTAATAAATATTTAGTTAACCTTTTTAAATCCCTTTTCATTTCCGTTCATTTCACAGTGCTCTATCAGAAGCGTTTTCGACGCGAGCGCAAAATTCGCATGCGATATCAACAGCAGCTGGGCGACGACAGCAGTAAAGGCAACGCAGGTGCGAGCGCCAGCAATGTCACCTGCAGCGAGGCTGAGCTGGGCGCTGGCAGTGGCACGGCTGATGGCAAGTGCAGCAATGTTGGCAGTGATGGGGCTGAAGCGCCAAAAGGTAAGTGCTGAAAAGGCAGAGGAGCAGAAGGCCACACAGACCAGACACAGACAAAAGCATGGCTAACAAAACGTATCCCGTCTATCCCCAACGCCTTTCGCTTTCGGCTCTCTCGATCCTTCCTGCGCCCAACGCTTTGATAACCAACACAGCGCCCTCTGTTTTGTTTTTAAATCCATAGATACTGACTGCGGCAGTCGAGGCGGCAGCGATAAGTCTGACAAGTCCTTAAGCTCCTCGTGTGATGTGACCAGCCAAACGGTGCAAGCGCCATCCGCCTCACACTCGGATCCACCCACACACTTTAAACGCGAGCCGCACTCCGACCACGAGGGCTCCATGGAGCGCCAACAGTGCAGCAGCGCCACGCGCGACAACGAGCCGCGCTGCTCCAGTCGTGACCGCGAGGACCAACCACCGCCCATTGCTGCCTCAGTGACTGCTGCCGCTGCTGCTGTCGCTGCCGAGGGCAGCCTGGCAGCAGCCGCTGCTGTTGCTGCCGCTACGGCTGCCACTGGCAACGGCAAGGCCACTTGGAGCTATCCAGGCATCGATCTGATGGCCACCGGCGCCTTCTGGCAAAACTATTCGGGTAAGCTTAAATAGAAAATATTTTTACAAACTTATTTTATCTCCAATTGAAAAGTAGAGTAAATGCGTTTTTATATATCCGACAAATGAGTGTATATATAGATATGTATTCACATATATAGATCTGTAGATATATGGATATGTATTCTGAACTCTGTTTCCATCTTCAAGTCCATTTAAGTTAACTCCTATCGTCGCCATCAGCTGGTCATATATTTATTGCCTATTTCATTATATTTTGAAAGAATCCCTTGCACAGGAGCTGGAAATGGAGCGCAAGACACGCGCTGCGAATGCTGAGCGCGATGTCAAGAGTCCATTGTCAGAGAGACCAACGGCATATTACAAGAACTCGGTGCTCTTTGGGAGCGCTAACTAAGCTCCATGCGATCGCAGTGTTGCCAAGGTGCAACACGGATATTTGATCTCAAAGTGCAATCCAGGTGACAGCATGTGACCGGACCAAATATGCAGAACTCCAACAGTTAATACAGCAATCTTATGTATATAACTATTTATAGGGTATAGTCTATGTTTTAAAACAACTGAAAGAAGTTTGAAATATTTAAAGCAAAAGCATCACAAATATTTGAAAACAAAAAAACAGCTATTTTGTACATATTTTTACATAGCTTAAACATAAAGAAAAGAGTAAAGAAAATAAAGTGAAATTTAATTAAATATGTACTTCCGACACCAACACATAAAGCTTAGAGAACGCTTTAGGCTTATGGATAGCATAACTAGCATTTTGTACATAGGCATGTAAAGGCTTTTAATTAATATTAGTGCTGGGCTGCCTAATCTTGGCTTCGACTAGTACGAGTAGTTGGCGAACGTACACCCACACACACACACACACACACACACACACAGACACACTTTGATCATATAATATAACATTGTATTTAATTTATTACATGTAACTATTTATGTATGTATTCAACTCGGAGAACATTTTAGAGAGCGCTTTATAGTGTTTTAAAATTAGGTATTAAATTATTGGTATTGGCGTCAGTGAGCTGCTGCCGGGCGGAAATAATGTTACGATGTTTTTAATTTATTTATTAGCTTAGAAGCGCATTAATCTATACTAATTTTATAAATAAAACACTACAAGTATTGCATATGCTTACCCATTGAACCGAACAAACAATTTAATATTAAAATAAAATAAATATAAATTTAATTATACATACATAAATGTATTTATAGTAAATGCAAGAGTTGGGCAAAAATAAAGATTATTAGAAATAAATACAGTCCCGATTGAAAAATGTGTTATAAACTCGACATTAAACATATATATAAAAATAAATAAATAAATATATATTTTAACGCTTCATATGCTATTATATATATATATATATATATATACTAAAAAAATATAAACATTACATTAACAATAGTCACAATAGTCACTAAACATAAAATCTAAAACATAATAAATACATTGAAACAATAGTGTTAAAACATATTGTGCAACATTTCTCGCTGCTCGCTGCTAACATTAATATACAAATTATTACAATAATACCATTAAAATAATACAGACAACAATTGCAAATATACATACAAAAAAACAAAAACCAGCAACAAGAGAATAGTAACTCTAACAAAAAAGTGAAGTTTAAAGTAATACATAATAAATTATTATTGCAAAAGTATTTCAAAAATTAAATTTCGTTTTCATGTTTGGGTATATTTAATACCTGGCTGGGTCCATTGGTAGAAATAAATCAACAATTGCCTTGGTATGTGTGGATGGGTATGCAGTGTTACTCATTGACTTTGTAAGACTTTCTCAGGGTGTTAAAATCGCTAGCATTTGGAGAAATATCTTTCAAATTTCTTCCACCACTAGGCGCGAGGGAGGATACGTTGAAGTGCGCATCCAAAGCAACTAATAAGTGGGCGTGTTTTTAGACTTTGCTGAATTGTTTTTGTTTATGACTGAAATTGTGCTATTGGAGCCTTATTTATGGAACGAAGATTTGTGAGAGTAAGTATATATGCGAGTCTTCTGCTACTTGCCCCATGAACAAAACATTTCAATAAATATATACTCTTGCGTAGTATTATAGTTTGTTATCATCATCAAATGAGCATTTACCGAAAACAATTTTTCAACTGTCAAAATATGTTGCTGCAGTAAAACATCATCAGTCTTTGATGCTATAAAATATTTCTCCATTGATTGCATGCAAGTGCAATAACTCGGTTTGTAAATCCCTGAGGAAAGCACTTGTACTTGATCTATTAACAACCCAAGCAATAAGATAGATTGCTTATCTTCATACTATTCAGAGGGTAGATAGAAGTTTTTATATCAATCAAATGTGGCATTACCTAGGGAATTTCCACGTAAATTGATTATTAATGAATTTTCAGATTTATTATCAGCTAATACTGATAAAAAGCCAAATCAACGTATTTGTGAAAGCCCTTAAAATATTGTCAATATTGTCATCCCTAATTGAAAGGAAATACTACCTCTCCAATTATATTACCTCTACGGTTTGGGCTCTACGGTAAGGTAAATTTAGCTGTAAAGCTGTTTAAGGAATAGTTTCAACTATTTTTATGAAAATAATATGTAAAACTAAGATATTCTAGTTAATAATATTCTGTATAAGTAAACTAGACATATTGCTTATATAACTTACTATAATGCCAACATCCCGTATTCATCATAAATATGGCTATACTTTAATAGCTGCTGCTAGAAGCCCAGACAATTTTTTCATTCTGTGTAGAGTTTAATGAAATTCAGACTCATAAAAAAGGAGCGTGATCCATCAGCTCGAAGGCTCGAGGATAAACCAACATTAAATGCGTGGCGCACGTTCAGACAGACGAAATAAATCGGTAAACGATCTCACGGTTAGAGGATCAGACTTGAACAGTTATCGATCCAAAAATGTTGTGCTTGATGATTTATGCGTCTGGCGTGGCTTAAGGGATCATCAGCTGAAGCTTCACTGACTACAAGATTTGCGCATTCGAAAAAAGAAAGAAATCAAACACGAAGCGAAAGAAAAATGAAAATGAATAAAAAAACAAAACAAAACTACGTATTGTAATTATACTTATTGGTAAATTATATTTAATTTACAGTTAAACGATCACGTATGCTTGCCAAATAGCCTGATATACAAAATATTATCTGCCCCAAAAATGCCTTTCGCTCGCTTGACCTCAATTATCGATTTAACTTTATTATTGGTTTAGATTTGGAGTCTTTGATTTGCCACGGTCCTGGCCCGAACATATCGTGTCGATCACCATGCTGAATCCAAATTAAATGGAATGCTTTTGATTATTGGTCTTCAGCTCATGCATGGGGACAGTGTGTGATACTTGGAGCATATGTCGCGGCATTTGCTGCCCAGGCAGCCTGCCAGCCTGCCAGCCAGAGAGCCAAGCGGCACGCAGGCAGACAGGCAGCAGCTCTCTTGATTCTCGTTAATTCCTTTTGGGCTAAGTTCAACGTTTAGCTAATTGTGGGTTCCTTCGCCGTTTGTCAGTCCCTCAAATATTTTACCAATCATATTTTTAAGGTTTCTTCTCTCGCCCTAACTTGCCGTTCTGTAGTGTTGGTGAGCGGTTTAGCTTGACAATATATAAATATCCATAAATATATATACAACTGTTGGAATAACTAATTAAGTACATAGCTAATAGCTTTATAGTATGTATTTATTAATTTATTGGTATTATCATGATATATTATATTATTTTATCACATACCACAGTAGTCTGTTGATAAACTTCCATGTTTGCCCTCAATGCCTGACTCCATCATTCGTCTGGCTATAAATACCCACTGACCCACCGCCAAAGCCACATCCACACTGAACCCACTTCGACTATAGCGCCTACACGCCACGAGTGCAATGGTATGAAAAACAAATAAAACCAATTATGAAAGCCATCTGTAATTGCTTAGTAACAATTAAAAGAACAAATTTATTTAATGTATCTTCGATTGAATTCTGCTTTTTTTGTGTACTTTGTGCACTCCTAGTGCACTGTGGATAAATTATATCAGTGCATTCAATCGACCGATTGGCTTCATAGCGATTGTCGAAGTATTTTTTTTTCTTTTTCATTTTCATTTGTACTAGAGGCGTGTCGCTTCAGCATCGTTAGGAAATAAATTGTATAGAGTGGGTATTGGGAACTGAACGAATTGTTATGAAATTTGGTACATTAAGAATATCCATTGCCAATTTATATAATTTGTATTATTTTAAAATATATACTCCACTTATTTTAAATCTGGTAATATAATACCATTAATATCTTCAGGATTGCTTCAATATTCACATTCTCAGCTCTTTTCATTTGGTAGAGTATCGGAGCATCATTGAATTGATTTTTTAGCGAATTCAGTTTCCAGTTCGCGTGTTGTGCATCAATTGCCGAACAGTGCTGCATTGCGTTGCCAACTAATTCGATTTGTTTGACTACAAAGAAACGATCGGAGAGCGCGAATTCTTATACATGGTCTCATAGGCTGAAAAGGTATATTGGTTTTCTGCAAGGCTAAACATCATTAGAAGTTATATAGAGAATTGCAAATCGGAAAGAAAACCAGAGTCTGCAAAGTATTATAGAGATCCTTTAGGGATAGATAAAAGAGAAGATTCTGATTAACTCTACAACCCCCTCTTCTCGAATCACATAAATGGACTGATTCCATGCCCACAGTTAAAATTGTCTACTCCACAGCTAAGAAGCCATCATAAATATTGATTTTATCGGCAAAGAAACCCCAAGTGCAGCATTGCGCAGTCGGCTACAGCCGGCTTAGTTGTTTTCTTGTAGGACGATTTGGTAAGGTCCCTGGCAAACATATGTTGCATTAATTGTTCATGTTTCTCAAAAGCAACTCGTGTTCAATGAGTTTTATTGCTGCTCAACACACAAACAACAACAAAAGCGAAGGAGAAGGAGAAGGAGGAGGAGGAGGTGAGGAGAAGGTGGCGGAGAAGCACGAAACAAATGAAAAGAAAAATTGCACACAGAACATTTTTCATTACTTGATTTTCAAGCATGCCATGAACGAGAGTTGTAAGAGGAGGATAGATACTCGAGCGTCATAAGTGGCGACAGCCGGCAAGCATCCCATGCACGTACACACATGCACATATATGTAACATATATAGTACTATAACTACTAAAACAAAGGCAACAGCGAAAGAAGAGGTTTATTTAGGGTCGTCGCCAAGCCATAAGGATCGACATCACCTCGTCTGCATTCCCACACGCGATCCCAATCGCAATCGCGCTGGCCTATCGCCGTGCCGCTTTAACCCACCAAGAATCAGCAACAACTACTACTAAAACAACTACAACAACAATAACAACAACAACAACAACAAGTTTCTATGAGCTGCGCGAATGGTGAAGCGCGACTCAATTACAATTTATTAAAAGACGCGCAACTGATTTATAAGCGGAGTCCAGAAAAAAGGCCTTTTGGGCCAATGTTTACGTGTCTGGGCCGATGACGTTTTCTTGCTTAGCTTGTTGTTCTTATGCTCCTTCACAAATTGAAAAGAGTCGATTGGTTTTGCAGTGAGAGAGAGGGAGAGAGGGAGAGAGGGAGAGAGAAAGAGAGATTGGACTAAATACGTTTTCATATGATATATACCAATAATATTATATATACAATACTCTATTCAGGATCACGTACAACAGGTTCGCTTAGATCATAGCGATTATATTTTGAGTACCTGCATAAATTGATAAATTGTATTTGGTTCGTGCACGAGTATGATTCGGTCGGCTACGCCCGATCGCAATGTGCTCGTTCATACTTGTTTTACCTTCAGTTGGGTATGAACAAATTTGCGACTTAGTTGTGTGGAAAGTGCAGGCTAACTGAGAATGGGGGAACGCTTGGTGTCGGTTGTTGGTGGTGACAGTCGCTTGTCAACAGGAGGTGCACTTTATACTAAATATGATAAATGGATCACGAGCTAAACAAACTACATTTAAGTGAGTTTGTTTTAAGCAATAAATAATTAATAATGACCGTTGCGTTAGATCTTATATTGAAAGTAGTAAAGAACCATGGAGTAGCTAGCGATCAAATCTTTGACAGTGAGGAGGCATAAAAAAGAATCAAATCTGTTGACATTCGCATATGTATATGCAGGTGAATGGATATTGTGTTAAACTGTACAAGAAGTAGATTTCGGCTATATACATTAATCCGACAGGTGCTGGTACTATTTTTTGTTGTTTGATCCACAGACAGTTGATGAAATAGCCCGTACTCGCAAAAAATCCGCTTACAATATGCTGCCTCACCTTTTGTTCGCGTTCCCTGGACGAATGGGCACGTAAAAGAACAAGAAAGAAACAATGAAGTATAAAAAACATATTTCATGTGCATTATTTCATAAATCGCCAAGAGCCCAGGCGCTGCGACCCCGATTCCCTGCGAAAGCGATTCTAATGCACTCAGGCGAACAAGTTCCCCGATGCGGCGTGCCTCTTGTGAATGGGTAAAAAAGGAACTAAGTACTTATAAATGTGGCTGCAACATGCCATGCAATTGAGAATTGGAATTAGGCTTACATATGTCGGCTGGAGCGGAATTGCGGTTTGATTTCGCTGCATTATCGGGCCTAGGCCTTGGCAGCTGACGTAACCCTGGGTAATGACAACAATCTGCCCATAACATGATGCAGAGAATGAGCCGTGTTTAAGTTGGAGTTGGTGCGACGGAGCTCACCAGCAGCATGCCGGCTGGCAATTCAAGTGGAAATGGAACTGTACTCAGCCAGCAGTAGTCCGTCCGTGCGTCGCCCTCCTCAGTTCGGTCTGTGCAGGACATCTGATATTATATTGCTAATTCGATACTTTTATTTTGAGAAATGCGCCACCAGCCAGCCAACCAACTGAAGGACTCTCTTGCTGCCTTTTGTTTTCTTCTTCTTGCTCTTGTTCTTTCTCTTCTTTTCTTTTTTATTATTTCTTGCACGCTTTTTGCATATTGTTGTGTTTTTTTCATTCCTAACTGGGATAGGAAGTTTTCTTGCCGAGTAACCACTGATTATCATAATTTTCTGAAAAATAATCATAAATTGTGTGTGAATGCAATTTGATCCGTTATTTATAAGCATTATCTTTTGTTCTGTGCAACCTTCTCTGGTGTCTGCGGGCTGTTCATGCCCGCAAAACAAATATATTTTTACTCGGTCTGCACTTTGCCGTTGGCCTTAATCATATATTACCGTTATGTGACCAGACCACACATTATGTAAATTTTTTTCGCATTTTTTGCAAGCAGATTCTGTGATTTACACATTTTGTCTGGACACAGGTGACAACAGCTGCAGCCGCTATTGACAACAGTTACTTAACGTCGCATTGGCGCTGACTACGCTGAAGATACTCGAATACACCCGAATCTCTTTCGGTGAATAACTCACTCATTCACCTTTGCAGCCGTTTCCAGGTGATATGCCCTTAAAGCGAAGCACATTTTTTGCTGATTCTGCTGTGCGCCTTTTGTCTGCTTCTTAGACACATGGATGCTATGTTTAATTTTACTACCTTCCCCCTTCGCGGTAAGCCTGCCTGAAACGTGGAAAAGAAATTTTCAATTTCTTATGGCCCGTTTAAATTATACTTATACCCTGAGTGCTCAAAAATGAAAGGCGGATTGAGTTTTGTAAGCAAAAGACTAAATCTTCTGCTTCATAAAATTGTTTGCTGTTGTAAGAGTCTATATTCATTTTTAGGTGTAGCACAGTCTAAAAGCCAATGGCTAATATATAATTTCTAGGAGTGACAGTTTACAGGATATCTGCTAGTCGGCTACTATTTCTGTAAATTCAAAGTTGAGCTGCCGTGTGCTTTTGTTACAATTTATGTAACTTGCTATGGCATTGTGCCTTCAACAATGTCTGCATACAGAAACGTTTATCCATATATACATACATATATCTGAGCATATAATATAATGGGAAAATCGGCTAAGAGTGAACGCTGTACTTGCATTTAAACAGGGTGACATGGCTAGCTAACTAGTGAGAATTTGGATATATTCATATTATATATTATTACTACAATAATATGTAATAAATTAATAAATAATAATATAACTAATTATTATTAAAAATATTGGTTTTTGTAAGTATCTATATATGATATATAAAGAAATTTAAATAGGTTCATCATATAGCAAACTAATATTGAAAATAAATGTATTCAGTTTAGTATATTATTCCAATATTTAAAGATATCATAAATCGATGTCACTGTATAATAGTTGCCAAGGCATTCACACATATGTATGTATACATATATCTTGAGCCACGCTCACTCACACTGACTCACAGTTCAGACACCAGCTAGCAGTTAGTTGGTGCTTGTTTGAGTAAAATAAACGCCATATTGTAGACATTGTTAAGGTTTTTGAAAATTTTATAATTAATTTTCTGGTTAACATGTTTTTCATATGTGTAAATATGCGCAAAATCCATACAATAAACGACCTTACCTCTCACTCCCCTGCCGCCTTTGTATGCGATGTATGCTTGTCATAGTTGTTATTGTAGCTTTTGCTGCTTCGGAAAGTTCAGGATGTGTGGATGTTTACAAAGAAAAGCCTTTTGTACAAGTATCAGATTCCTGTTCTGATTAAAAAAGAAACTCGGTTGAAGGCAACGGGGTGAGGCTAGAGGTGGTTGTAGTGCTAGGGGTATGGGGTAAGGGCTTGTGCTCTGTGGTTCTTATGCACGAGGCGAACCCTCATTCTAGACATTTTCCTTGCAAGCTACATATATTTATTAAAAATTTAAGCATTGTAAATGATTGTCTGCTCATGCCAAGCGTTTTGTGCGAAGTCCTACATCGACACAAGCGTCTTGCGGCGCCATGACTCGATGATTTAGCGCCAGCGATATTCAACATTAAGGCATTAAAGTCCATCACAATAGGAAACATAGAATTTTGTATACATATATATAGGCCTCGGCACATTTTATTGTTTCTTACGTCATTTACTTAAATTCAATTTGAAATCAAACTCTTTCTCAGCCGGCCCGATGTGTTTGATACGGCTGCTCTCAGAAATTGAGTCTGACTGACATGACCCAGTCGATTGGCAGCAAAAGTGTTTCGTCATGCTGCTGCTGCTGCTGCCGCTGCTGCTGCTTTCAGTGACTCTATCAAATGGCACAGTCGTCCAAGATTGTTCTTTTTTATTCAACTTCTTACAACTCGGCTAACTCAACTTGGCTTCAATTTATTCTTTTGCCATTCATTTGGCTGCCGCTCTGTATCCTTTTTCTTTATTATTGATTCAATGTTTCGTGTTTGGTTTTTTCTTCTTTCTTTTTGTGGATGTCATGCCAAGTGATCCATCTTAATTCGTAAAACATTCGTCATCAGTTTTCGGCAACTCTATTGTGTAAGTCGATTTTTTGGTTGAGTTTTTCATTGTTTGTGCATTTTAATTTGTCAGCGCCATGCGCAAAGCGTGTTGCATAGAATCGGGCGCATGGGCAGCTGTAGAGGCGAGCTGATCGATGACAACACTATTTGCCAGGATATGCACTACATGATGGATGGATTTGGCTTGGATTGGTTTGGTCTGGACTCTTCTCTGGGGTGGCAGAATGGGCTTCAATTTAAATTGAAAGTATGCCGCACTTAAGACGAGAGAATATTTAATTTATTCTTCAATTTATGAGATTGAAATTTTCTTGAGAAAGGTGTGTGAAGTGATAAAACATTAAAAATTTCATTAGTATATTATATACAAAATAATATAATGTATATAATGTACAAAATAATTCACAAATATAAATGTGTATATATGCTTATAATTTTACTATAGATAAAATGCTTACAGGCTGAGAAAATATTTAATGTGAAATTGAGTTGTTTCAGCTTAGCCATATATATATATATATATATATATATATATATATATATATATATATATATATATATATATATATATATATATATATATTTATATATTTTTTTTTTTTTTTTAATTTTTTATACATATTCTTAATATATAGTAAATTAGAGTTTTATAGGTAGCCTACCTTAGCAAATTACAGTCCGAATATGATTTTCAGGTACATTATTATTTTAATATATACATTTTCTTGTTTCATGAATATTTAATCATATCGGAAACTTATCAGACACAATCTTAAATACCGAAACTTTGTTTTGCTTTGGCTTCTGGCATCACATTCTTATCTATTTGTTCATATGCCAGACGCAATGAGTGCTTGTAGTTCGTGCTTCGAATAACCCCAAGGAATTAGAATGCAACCCTTTGCTGTCTACTGTCTACACAAAAAGTGAATGTCAAACGCGGTTTAGTGATACGTCATCGTGATTTGGCAAATTTGACAGCTGATAACAGATATTGTAAAATCGTGGAGGGTAGGTAAGGATGAGGATGAGGATGAAGATGAGGCAACCCCTTTTGGTAAATTTTCGCATACATTATCTAAAATTTATACAATATTTGTTTGATTTAACTCATTCACTTTTTTCAATAGATTGCCTGCTAACAGAAGCTGAGATTACGGAGATGATATGCAGGAATTTGAAGCGGGCAAGCAACAACTGAAACAACAACAACATCAATTAGAACACTTTGGCATAAACACAATTCGAAAACGTTTCTTGTGCGTGTCACGCACAGATTTCTCATGCACTCGCAAATCGAACTGCCAAATTGTTGTTGATATGTTGTGCGTGTGTAACAGTTGTACAAATTGAATGGCTACGAAGAGCAGCAGCCGTTCTGCTCCTCTGTCATCTCTATACACAAAATGACCAAAAATTGAATTATCAGTGGTTAGTGCATCAAGCTTAATTCGTTTTGGCGCTGTACGCGTGCGCACGCAATTTCATTTGCGGCCTCCCCTGCCCGCCAGCCATGAAGACCCCACGCGGGGGCTTAAACACAACCAACTGACATAATCATGAAATATAGGCACGCAGCCATGCTCTATATATCTTGTCGGCAGAGTTCTGCTTGACTTAAGTACAAGCATTGCCATATATTTTTAGATAGTTAGAAGAGGATGGTGACATATTCTATGTAAAAGTTATACTTTATACGACTATACTTCATAACTAATGATTTTGCTAGTTGCTGTGTGCCTGCTACAGCTATGATTTACAGAAGGTTTGGCGCCTATACATGGGAGCTGTATGGTTAAAAGGGTTACATTTGAAAAATGTCAACATTTATTTGATTAAATTTGCGTGGCTTAGAAAAGACACAGGCAGCCACGACTGAGAGTAGCTAGAGGGCATATTACTTACTTAAGGAATAACCCCACCTAATTTAACTCAGTATTTTTCATTTGAAAATTATGATTAAGATTTATGAATTTAGCAATCACCAATAAGAAAAAAACGAAAAATTGGTATTCAAAATTATTATTAAAAATTTATACATTTTAAAATTATTGGTAAATTTTTATTTTTTTTTTCATTTTTTTTTAATATTTATTTTTTTTTATTTAAAATTAGCTTGCCGTCATAAATTAAGAATACTAACATTGAAACACTTAATTATAAAAACATTTAAATATTACATCAGATACGAGTACTTATCAAATTAAATGTAATGTAGATTTTACTAAATAAAATAAAGTAATTGATTTATTATCATAATAAATAACAAATAAATAGAGTCATATTTTTGTTTCAATAAAAGTATACAACAATAAAAAAAGTACAAATATAATAAAGTAACATTTTTATTTCAATAAAAGTATAAATATAAAATAATAATAAATCTATTCATTCATTTTTAATTTTGCCGCGCCCCATGCAATATCAGCTTTGATTTCTTTTCTGGCATT
The DNA here is from genome assembly GCF_054131065.1 of Drosophila arizonae. NCBI lineage: Eukaryota > Metazoa > Arthropoda > Insecta > Diptera > Drosophilidae > Drosophila > Drosophila arizonae. Next base: position 16,932,085 of record NC_142923.1, on the reverse strand, counting down.
TGGTATTCGAATTTATAGATAGCTCTCGCATTGAAAAATATTGGCACACTAAGTTTATAGATGTTTACAATTGAAATGGAAATGCCATGAGCTGAGCATAGCAGGGGAATTTTAACGACTGTTTATTTGTGCATCTAAACATTTTGAATGGGGAATCATAAGTCCTGTTAGTGTTGCCGGATACCCCAAAAACGTAAACGCTGCACACGCTGGGTGGTAGACATCGTTGTAAAACATTTTGATTATAATGATATACTGCAAAGTATTTTTTGAATTATTGCATGGCGCACAGCGCGTAATAAAATCTCTGGCAGACTCGATACCAATTCCGATCCCGATCCCGATCCCGCACCGTTGCATGGATGGGTGTATGTGTGTAGTTTTTATTGTTTTTTTCCCTTGATTTAATTAAGACCAGGCAAAGCGTGCCGCCAGCGTCGCTGTTGGCCATTTACTTGGCATTTATTTGTTTGTTTTAGGCGCGTCGTCATCAGCATCAGTCTGCCTCCTTTATCCATTATAGCCAGCCCCCATTCAGTCCAGTCTTTCACTCAGTCAGTCTGCCAGTCTGCCAGTCTCTTGCAGCCAGATAGTCGCTCTTAATCTCCAACAGTTTCACACGTTGTATCCATCCATCCATCCAGCCATCTATCCAGCCATCCATACATGTTTTGTTTCGTTTTTAGTGAGGCAATTAAAAGTTTGAAAATGTTTACGTTCATTCATTGGTGACCGCAAGACCAAAGGAAATCGTTTCACTCTGTTTGTCTACAACTTTAAAGTGCACATACATGCGTACATATATATATTGCTAATTTTGTAAATTTGATTCAGAGCTCACCTGATTTAATACAATTGCAATTTAGATCTACAAAATTACTTTGATATAAATCGTTTTCGATTGGTTTTCTTCAAATGATATCTCTTTAAGATAAACAGGTATGAGCAGCCTCCACTTGAGTTCTTCAACTTACCTAGATACTGTTTATATAGCATATTTTGTTCGATATCGAAGAACTATAAAAGTATTATTAGTATAGTACTTCAATAAGAGGCAAACATGTTTATTATAAAATCTTCCTCTATATCTTAAATGTAAACATTTTTCGCATTTAATTATTATACATTAATGTCAATTGGAATTCTTTATTGTAATCGCAATTAGTTTTGACTTGGCATGACAAGGGGCATAGGGCATCTCGCCTTATTGGACACAGAGCACTCTTACTTGTTTATTTATACGCAAGCTATTAAACGCCACACACACACACTCACACACACACACACACGTTTCTTCATTAATTCCACGTGTTTATTTGTTTAAAATAACCTTTTATGACGCAGTGGCGCTACAACTTATTATGGTCGTTACACACATGGCGGTACGCATACACATACACACGCACACACACACACACACACAGCATACATTTGTGATGGTGAAATGAGTGCGTGTTGGAAAAGGCGACTCTAGAACTGTGTATTACATGGTTAGCTTTCCACATCATAGAGAAATGCATCGCCGCCGACAGCTAATTGAATTTAATTGGCGCGAAAAATCTGAATGAAAATAAACAAAACTTTTAGTTTTTAACACAATTTTTCTTTCTCTATCTCACTCACGCTCTCTCTCTCTCTCTTTCTTTCTCTTGCATATTTCATTTACCAACATTAATTCGGTTACTATTTATGGCAAATTTATTTGGCGTGTTGAAGTAACAAAATGGTATTAGCCACAATATCTATACATAGCACCTGAATGAATATTTAAATAATAACATACATGTCTAAAGCTTAGAGAAGAGAAGCTGTCTACCGAAAATTAAAAATAGGCTGTTAGGCAGCGCTTAGTATTTTCTGATATTATCATTCAAGAAAATAAGAAATCTTTGTATATCATTATTTGTTTGTCCTTTTTTATTTCAATTGCCCGGCAAAGATTAAGAGACATGATGTATATAGAGATATTCAGTTAATCGAGACAAAAAACTCTTTAAACTCTGAGCACCTATGTAAAATTTTATTAAAGAATGAGAAATAAGTTTTGCAATAAAGATCCTCCGACTAAATTTATGTAATCTTCTTTCATTTCTCATTCAAGTCTTTTCTAAATGGCAACAGCAACAACAACAATGAATATTCCGAATAATAATGACCCGTCAGCCACGAACTGGGTGTTAAAAATATAAAAACGACTGAAGAGCTCCGAGGAGAGTGCTGCAAAGCATTGGTGCTCTGGCGCCAGTTGGTAGTTAGGGATCAACATTGGGCACTAGGCTTAAATCATGTTGTGTGACAACCCGCTGACTATTGAACGAAAATGACTTTGGACAGCTAAAACGGTGGTTTTTCAAAATATGAAGTCGAAAAACATGTGTCTCGGCTCAACAGGTCCATAAAATCGCGTGATTTATTTAAAATTAACAAAGCAATAAAACAACTGAGTTAAGAAGAATGAACCTGAACAATAAGCAAGAAATACGATGAATTCGTTTGTGGAGGAGAGAGTTTAGTTTTGGAAGAATTCAGAATTTATAAATAAAGTTAGAATAAATAATAATAATAAATATAATCATATGTATGTGAATATATATTTTAAATATAGTTTATATCGAATGTATATTAGCAGATGATTGTATTAATTAACGGACAAATATTAACCTATCTTGATTAAAAAAATAAAGAAAATAATCTTTTATTTCCATAAATTATACTCAATTGAAGATACTTGTAAAAAAAGCTTCTACAAAATGCATACAAAAAGTTCTCTAAGCATGGCGACAGCGCTGCAGCTAATAATATCAGTGCTATCTGAGTTTTCGCAAATTGACCAAATCCTGACTTTAAGCAACGTACATGCATGCATGCATTTCTTATCGCCCTCGTGGACATCTTCGACTAACCAAAACAATACAACGCGCAATCAGCGACACTTCATCGGCCACCGCCAACAACAGAAAAAAAAAAAAATCACAAAACAAAAGGACACAGAGCGTAATGAGGGCGAAAATATCTTTATTTAAAGAGGTAGATACCCATGCTGGCGACTGTGAGCCTTCCACAGAAGGCAGCAGCCGCAGCAGCAGTCGCAGCAGTAGCAGCTTGGTGAGCTTGGCGAGCAGCCGGCATGGGGAAGCATGCATAGGCAACATATTTGTCATTCGCATGGGGCGCAGGCAGCCAATAATCGCAAAGCAAATATCATGCAGAGGTCTTGTTGCGCCACTACCGCCAATGTGCCTTAATTAGATAAGGCGACAAGCTACCGAAGGGGCTGTAATCGGGCGTCGGACGTCGGGAGGCAGGAGCAGTTGGAAATCGGTAGTTGGAGTCAAGCTATGAGCAGCAGACACGATCTTTCTGTCGATGGCATATAGCAGAAACCTGGCATCTGAGACTGTAAAGTTGGCCACAGATTTTGCTAAACAATGCCATGTTTACAACTTGTAGACTCTGTTTTGTTTTGTGTCTGTGTCTGTGTCTGTATGTATGCTTTTTTTTTTAATTTTTCTCATATAGTGAAGATACTTTTAGCCCTAACAAGGACCTATGTGTGCGCGTGTGTGAGCTTCATCAAGATCTGGATAGACGCCGCCACGATCAATTGCCACTAAATGCATATTTTGCATTCTGCAAGGGCATTGCGCCAATTGTGAATATTTTATAGTTTCGTTACGCTAAATGAGAACACGATTCCGGGATAAACTTAATAATTGACTAGAGACATCGAGGAACTGATTACTGATGATATATTAGCGCATGTGATAGACACTGTTATATTTATATTTTTAGTAGTTTCTTATTATTATTATATTCATATTAATAGTAGTTTCAGTTGTGTGAATTAATATTAAAAAATATATAATATATTACATTATACATTGTAAATATTTTGGAAATAGGCTTTGTACTTGTAAGATTGAAATAATATACTATTAATAGTCGTATAAGCTACTTCAGCTGCCGCATGCCTATAATAATCATTTAATGCCAACCCATTCTCGTGCAATGCATTAACTGTTATTGTCACTGAAACAATAACTTAATTTAGTTGTTTATATTCGTGTCGTTGTCAGATGAAATTGAAATTGTTCACCAGTCATCGATCAGCAATCGCATAGCATTAACTGGTGTCCAACTGTGGACTTGGGCCTCTGTAAGTAGACGAAGGCGAAAAGCGAGGGAATGGCCTATTGAGGCTGGCCAGGGTACAAACGAGTACGGGTACGGTATGGGTACGGCTACGGTACAGAGTATGTATATATAGGGCTTGTAAAACGTTTTGCCAATTATACAAGAAATTCATATATCGAGTACCTAAAATACCTATTGTACCCATGCATGTGAGGGCTAGCTGAGGCAAATATTCATCCAGCTGTTGTGTCTATTCACTCGCAAAACATCATGCACATCTTAAAGCACTCGATGCAGGGTATAACAATTGGCCGGCGCAAGCAGAGTCGCGGCATGTGCCGAAATCTCTGTAAATCTCAACGGCATAGCAAGCTGAGCCAAAGGGAACGACGAAAAAACCATTGAAGCAAGATCGTAGCAAGGCGAAAAAGATAAAGGCGTTTCACTGCTGGGTGCCATCGAAATCCAAAGCGCAGAAAGACAATTTAACCCAGATCCCCGAGCCCCGGTACCCGACGGCCGATGTCTGATCATGGAGACCGAGTCCAAATACAATGCTACAACATAAAAGCAGTAGTTGTGCCCAGAGGCTAATGAAATAATTTGCGGCGCATTTTAGTTTACAACTTTGTAATTAATTAGTAAAGCGAACTGACAGAGGGCTAGCTGCGGCAGCCAGCGACACAATTTGCAATTCCAACATTTGGTAAAATGGCTACTTGGCTACTATATATACATATATATATATATATATACACATATACATGTCTGTATGTGTGCGCATTTGCATTAGAGTAGTCGATATTTGATAGCACGCAGCATGGGGAAGCGATCCCCGGTGCACTGACCTCGGAAATCGTCCAGAGTCAAGTCGAACAGAGCAATGCCACCGAGATTCTTGGCGCGCACATATTGCGCCTTGCTGGAGGCGGTTTCCGGATCGTCATAGCTGACCCACAGTCCATAGAGGCCATTCTCATCGGCGGCGCGATAGGCGTAGCTGCCATAACGCTTTGTGGGGTCAGGGACGCGTTTGATGGGCGCCGCGTGGCCATTGGCATTAACATTGCTCGGATTTGGCAGCAGTTGACATATCTCAGCCCAGTTTAAGAGTCCCTCTGTCTTGGTTTGCGGCCCCGCATGTGCCGGCCCATCAGCAAGCAGCACCGGCTGCCCGCTGCTGCCAGAGTCAATTGTTAGCTTCCAGGCCCGTCCGTAAGTGGCAACACCGATATTCAGTTTGCTCGCCGGCACACGTTGCAGCAGCCAGTGCTCCATTTGGAAGTTGACATTGTAATGGGGCAGGCGATTCTGTCCGAATGCCTCGTAGAGTGGAGCAGAGTAGTCAGCCTCCTCTGGGTTGCGGGCGGGCGTCAGAAAGTCGAATGTGGCGAGGTTGATGAAGTCAACATTATTGGCGATGACAGGTGCATCGAAATACCCTGTAGATCGAAAGTAGATGAGATGAGTGGAGAAGTTGGGCACACACTTGGACAGACTTACAGCTGGAGTTGACATTGGGTAGAACCGTAAGACTTAGCAGTAGATCGTTCGCTTTAAGTGCGGTATTCAGATCCTTAACCAGGTTTGTCATCTGTGTCTTATGGGTCTCAGCATCGGGGTCGACTATGAAATCGCCGGTAAAGAATTTCTTAAAGCTTTTCCATACCATGCCGGCTTCTGAGTGAACCTTCCGTGGCTTGTTGCGTGGCAGCTGGAAAGCGAGATCCAGACCATCGAAGTTGAAGCGTCGTATGATATCTCTAGCCGAGTTGATGAAGCGTGCCTGGGCCTGAGTGCCAGCCTCTAGTAGCTTAACATATTTATCTTCTTGCTCCAAATCACGATCACCTCCTACACTTAATAGAAATTTAATGTATGGATATTTCTCTTTAAGTGCCGTTATTTGAGCAAAGTGACGACGCTCAAAATCGAGCGGCTGATTTAGACTTTTCATCTCATAGGTGTCTGGGTTGATGCCAGCATAGCCATATATCACGTGAGTGCAAAACTGCAGCGCCAGCTCCAAGTCCGCTAATGAGAATTGAGCGAGGCCTAACAGAGAGCGGACAGTCAGAGGGAGAGAAATTTAACAAAAAATAGTGTTATATAGAGAGCAAGATACAATACAATGTAAAATATATATGCCTGTGTGTGTGTGTGTGTGTGTGTGGTTGTGTGTATACATACCTTGTCGCTCATAACCTGCCGAGTCGTAGTAACAAATCAGATACGGAGCAGCTGCTGTGTGCGACGGCAGCTCTGAGAGCAGCACAGTCAACGTCAGGCCGAGCAGCAGAGAGCGCATTGCTACAGAGCTGGAGATAAATGGGGAAGCTGATCACAATTAAATACGTCCGTACGAAACGAGACACAAAACGCAACTAAATTCAAATGACAACGGAAATCGCATGAAAGCTTGCTTTGCCGTGGACCGACTGAGTCGTACAATAGCCTTCACATTTACTCTCAACGAATTTCTCTGGAATTGTTTGTTGTGTGCTCAGTGGAATATTAAATATATTTAGGGCTTTAAGTTCAATGAGATCACGCCGTTCGTCTAGTTTACAAAAACGCATAATATTTGCTGCACAAACTGAAAGCTTTTCACCGTTACCGATTGCAGAATACTCATTCACAGTCCAAACTCTGTCAAACTGTGCGCAACATAAATCAGGGCCTGATTCCATTAAAATTGAGAAATCATCTATATATCTATATATCTATTAAATTTTTGTAGCTAGGGTCTTTAAATTATCTGTATAATTTGGTTTTTGTATATTCTTGATCAGCAGATCAGCTTGATTTTCCTATACGGGTGCACACGTTCATCGTTTATTCTATGCGTACAGACTAAAGCGCGCCTTCTAGCATATTCTATGAATTGCCGTTGATTTTTGGATTTCCAATCTCTAGCTACTAGGTGACCAAGTGAAGCTATACGGCGATGGTTTAATCGATGCGGCTCTTGTTAGATAGCGAGGGTTCAAGACCTATTCGATCCTATTTTTTTTCATACAAATTTCGGAATAATATCTCGCAGTTAATAATTTTTTTTCTAATCCGAAAATTTGTATTAGTGTAAATCTGTTACTTCTTAAATGAGCCCCCAAATGCTTATACGTATGTATATTCAATAGCGCCAAGAAAAATTGCGCTCACATGGACTGCAAAACGGACATGTACAAATCGAATATACTCATTTCACTTTCGAGAATGAGTATAATAAGATATAATAAAAAGTTTCGCGATAAGAGCCAACAATAATTTTGTTTATTATTTAAATGTATAGAAATATTTAGTTAGTGAGTCTTAGTTGAAGTGAAAACAAGAAGAAACTTATAAGCGAAGAGTAGTCATCATCTGTTTATTATTTGATAATGCTTTTATATGTATTTGTATGTATATACAGTTCAGCTTACAAGCGATACTTTATGGAGCGTAATATTGGGTATCTGTCATTGCTGCACTGGCCACGGAAATCATCGTAGCTCAGGTCGAATAGAGCTATGCCGCCCAAATTATTGGCACGCACATAGCCCGCTTTGTTAGATGCTACTTCGGGGTCGTCGTAACTGATCCAAAGACCCTCAGTTACGGCTCCGTCAACGGCGCGATAGGCGTAGATACCATAGCGCTTCGATGGATCACCCACACGTCGCACTGGCGAATCATTTCCCTTGAGATATTGATTTTGTGGATTGGGGAGCTTGGAGCAGATCTCTGGGAAGCTGAGCAGCCCAGGCTTCTGTGATTGCAAGCCTTCCGGGGCAGCTCCCTCGGTGTGTGGCACCACAGGTGTACCTTCCAGGCCAGATTCGCTAGTCAGCTTCCAGGCATTTCCATAGCTAGCAACACCTAAATTGAGTTTGCTGCCGGGGAATCCCTGTTGTAGCCAATATTTGACTTGAAAGTCGGCATTGTAATGGGGTAGACGATTTTGGCCTGGCAGTTCGTATAGTGGAGCTGTATAATCCGCTTCCTCGGGGTTACGGGCAGGTGTTAGAAAATCAAAGGCAGCCAAATTGACGAAGTCGACGAGTCCGTTCAATGCAGGTATATCAAAGTACCCTGTAAAATAACGAATGTTCAAGCACCGTCACATTTGGCAAATTAACAAATGACTTTGAGTACTCACACGTCGAGTTGACATTGGGAAGCACCGTCAAACTGAGCAAGAATCCATCGTTACGTAGGGAATTCTTCACATCTCGCACGAAAGCCGTGAACTGCTCTTTGTGCAGGGCCGCATTTTCGTCAACTATGAAGTCGCCAGTGAAGAGTTTCTTGAAACTCTTCCAGACCGTACCCAGCTCGCCGTGCACCTTTCGGGGCTTGTTGCGGGGAAACTGATAAGCTAGATCTAAGCCATCGAAGCCATAGTTCTTAACCAACGAGTAGGCCGATTGGATAAAGGCTATCTGTCGCAGCTTCTCTCCTTCGAGAAGCTCAATGTATTTGTTTGGATGCTCCGGATCGATGTCACGATCACCACCCACGCTGAGTAGAACTTTAAGGTGTGGATATTTTCGCTTGAAAGCTGTTACTTCCGAAAATTGATGTTTATAGATGTCCAAGTTTTCATTCAAGCTATATGCTTGGTAGTTGTCGCCACGAATGCCCAGATATCCGTAAACCAAGTGCGAACAGAACTGCAAGGCTATCTCCAGATCTGGATTCAACAGCTTGCCCAAACCTGCAATGATAATTGAATGTATTTTGAAATAAATAGGAATTAATTATATGAAAGGTCGTATAACTTAAGTTTGTTGTATAAATGGGTGTTAAGGAGGCGTGGCCGACAACACCGAATATTAGTTTTCACTTTCGATCTACGGGAAATCAATCAATCGATATTTTTTCAATATTTTATAACAAATATGGGCTCACGCTTTAGTATATTAAGGTTTTATTCTTCTTTAATTATACAATACTCGGAAATCGTAAAATAGAATCGTAAAAGCCTGAAAGCTCCAGTAATAGCTTGAAATCTGAATACAGATCGAGTGATAATCGGGTATTCCCCACAGTAGCATTCAAACCTGCGATAGTTTCACCTACTCATTTCGTAATCAGGTGCAAATTAGTTTACATAAGCTGTAATTGAAATAGTATCATTTTACAATAGAAACGAGCTATCACAGAGCCACTAATTAGAATCTACCGAAGACAAAAACAAATGGGAGTTGGCATTCTACACATGCTGGATGAACTAATCCAGATGCAATTTATATAAATAATATGCATAAATATAAAAAAATATGAATATAAAGTAGAGTACAAACAAAAATGACATTTGCCAGAAAAACAATACAAATATTCCATTGTCCACCATATGTGGGATAACTGTCCACTGTGGACTCAATTAAGAGCAAGCGAGCGACAACAACAAGCTCGTTGAATTCAAACTTGGAGATGTTCATTATTCACTTAAAGTGTAAAACAGTTGTCCAAGAGAAAACAAAAATGTGTTGAACAAAATAAATAAACATGGTTATATGATATGTGAGATTTATATAAAATTGATTTTAAAAGAAATGCTGTCCATTTGTTCACTTTGAAAAATAAAAGAATATTTGAAACAGGTTAAATTAATATTCTCAGCAATTGTTTTTCAACAGCGGCTTGGCTTTTCACGCTTTTCAGTCTTCATAAATCTACTTTCGTTTTATTTGTTGAATTTTGTTCCACTGTTCATAACTGCGTCACAATGTTAGTCACTTGTTGGGTCTCCAACGGAGAATTGTTGCTGGGGCAGTTGTCGCGTTGGTCTCGCGGCGAGTTGTACGCTCAGCTTTGGATTGCGAGCGCGTGGATTTAGTGTAAGAAGCGTAGGCTGTTGTGGTGTTTTGTATAACTGTCATGATTGGATTACAATTTGATATATATTATTGTCGGTAAGTTTGTCGCCAGTCAACCTCGTTCCCAATTGTTTACCTTTAAATATTTTCCTAAACAACGTTTTACGCTTTACGCTTTACGCTTATGTTTTACATTAGCGAGAGAGCGTATTTTTGAGCTCAGCTCTCTGTCGCTCTCGCGACTCAGCTGATAAGCCATTGACCTCTGGACTCAACCAACTGTCAGACTCTCGATATGTTTACAGTCTAGCTTGTTAATTAAGTAAAAATACCCTTCGTAATATATTAATATGCTACATTCGAATATATTATATGTAAAGTGATGTTATGCCTCTGAAATAATCTCTATCGTAAGCGAAACTGGAAGTGTGCTTGCTCCCGACACACCCTGTATTCATATTTGAGCAGTTTGTGTGGGCTTATCAGCATTACTGAACACAATCAGAAGTGTTTTTCAGTTTATATACACATTATATATGCATACATTATAATTAAAAATATAAAAGTATTGAAAGACAATATAAACTAAAATAAATATAATGATACAAAATATGGTATATGGTTTAAGGCCTATATTACAAACTTTTAAAACTTTTTAAGTGTAGCAATGACAAATATTTATTTGAAATTGTATATTATTTATACTTTTTATTTGCGTATAAACAGCGCAGCACGTAAAAAGTCAAAGCAAATGTTTCCGTGAAGGGGTAAAGTGTGATAATATCCAATAAAATAAGTTAACACTTCTATTCATATTATAAATTATTTGTGGTTCGAATTTGAAGTCAAGCAGCTTGACAATATGGTTAAACATTGATATTGAAATGGAAATTTAGTTAGCCATTAAATATAAATTGCTTTGTTAAACTTCTCCGTAGCCTTACCCTCGCGCGTATAACTGGATGAATCATAATAGCACACTAGGTTCGATGCTGCCGTTGTCACAGCTACCAGGTAGCCCGTTAAAAACGAAAGTAAATATAACTGCCTCATGTTTAGCAGTGCTTGGCAAAATACTTATTACACAATATAGCACGACCGCAGCGATGTTTCAATGAAATCGAACTGAAACTGAAATGGAAACCGAAAACGGCGACCGAGAAATGAAGCTGTCGACAGACGATGACTACACCAAAAGCTTCCTCCATTGAGAGAAACACACACAATATTTGTTTACTGCCAGAGCTGAGAAGTATAGAGAGATAGAGAGAGAGGACGGAGAGTGAGAGAGAGGGAGAGAGAGAGAGAGCAAGTCGAGTCAAGAACAAGTTTTATTTTTATTATTATTTTACATATGCTCTTAGAATAGTTTAATTGCGTAATCAAAGTTATTGAGCCGATTCAGGCGGCGAGGCCACAAGTCGAAGCATTGAATCAAGCTAGCTGATTAGAATTAAAATTACGAAATTCGCTAAGAGAAAAACAATAATCTAGCCTAGAAAATATTTTACTGAGCGAACAATCGGGAACTTCTGGCCCGTGCAAAGACCACGGAAGTCGTCGTAGCTCAGATCGAACAAGGCCACGCCGCCGAGACCCTTGTTTTTGGCGTATACGGCCTTGATGCCCGCAAAGTCGGGATCATCGTAGCTCACCCATAGGCCGTGTTCGCCCTGCTCATCGGCCGGACGTAGCGCATAGTTTCCATATTTTTGCGTAAGATCTGTGACTTTCCGTAACGGTGCATTCGCACCGCGATAGATGGCCGTCTGATTTTGCGGTAGCTTCGAGCAAATCTCTGGCCAGCTGAGCAAGCCCTCGGTGCTGTTAATCTGCAGCCCACCATCACCCACTCCCATGGTACATGACACAACTGGCGCCCCACTCAGGCCCGAGTCCTTTGACAATTTCCACGCTCGTCCATAGGTGGCGATGCCCAGGTTGATCTTTTGAGGCGGGCAGCGATGCTGCAGCCAGTAATTTAACTGGAAGTCAATGTTGAGATGGGGCAGCCGCTGTTGCTCGTCGAGGAACATGATTGGAGCAGTATAGTCAGCTTCTTCGGGATTCCGCATGGGCGTGTAGAAATCGAAGGCAGCCAGATTAATGAAGTCCATCAAGGGATGTAGCTTTGGCACGTCAAAATACCCTGTGAGGATGACAAATCTTTGTTATTGCTATTATTTTAAACTACGTTTGACAACTTACAAGTGGAGTTCACGTTGGGCAGCACCGTCAATGTTAACAGTAAATTGGCACTTTGATAGGCTGATTTAATGTTTCTAGCCAGTTCAGAAAACTGATCCTTGTGCTGTGCCGCCAGCGGATCAACGACAAAGTCTCCAGTAAATAGTTTCTTAAACTTTTTCCAGTAGGTGCCAATAGTCCCATGCACTTTCCTTGGCTTATTTTTCGGGAACTGAAATGCCAAATCCAGGCCATCGAAACCATTTTTACGCAACAGCAGCATGCTGCTATCGATGAAGTTCTGCTGTTCAGTGCGATTCGCTTCCAGCAATTCGAGATATTTGTTGGGATGCTGTTCATCCACATCTCGATCTCCGCCCACACTCAAGAGCACTTTCAGCTGCGGATATTTGGCACGCAACTGAGTTATGTCCCTGAAATGAAACATATCGAGATCCACATTTAAGCTAAACACCTCGTGAGTGCCGGGCTTGAGTCCAACATAGCCGTAGACCAGGTGAGAGCAGAACTGCAGCGCCAATTCCAAGCTGCGAGTATCCAGCTTAGCCAAGCCCGGGCGCAGAAATGAAGTTGAGTCATAATAGCAAATGAGATTCGCACTGCTATTTGCAATGCTCAGCACGCCCAGCAGGCTGAACAATAATAATAATTTCATTTCGGGCAATTATTAGCGGTACGTGTTAACTTTTTGAATGTTTAATTGAAACTGTCTGAAAACGCTTCTATTTGTGTGCTAATGCTCAGCTGAGAATGGAAAGCTTATCTCTGCGCGCTGGCAGCTGACAATTGTTATGACGATGATGCCATTATCAGCGGTTTCGTATTACGAAGCAGTTTCACGAGCTTGTGTTCAAATCATACATATTTGAAAAACAATTCACAGAATTGACAAACGTAAACAATGTATTATATTAGTTACGTTGCTGACTCAATTTTTGTTTTCGTTCTGGCGTAAAAGCTGTGAATTTGTATATAAAGAAATACAGTGTCTACTTGATTTATAATTTGCTATAAATTACCTTAGCTACATATATTTGACTTAAGCTTTTTGTTTCACCTTGATTAGCCTCTCAGGTAGTAGACTACCTCATAACATATGACCATGTTATTGATTCAGATATATGTGCATGTATTTATATACATCTATATATAATACTTATATAAACATATACATGAGTTATTCTGACTATATATATATATATAATATTAAATTACTTTTGTGAGCAATCACTTTGTCTCTTAATTTTTGTATACTCTCGACTGATAAGAATGAGATTTAAGAGTTTGTGCATAGTGATTCATACTGTACAATTCCGCTACAGACTTCAAGTCATTTATTGCATATGTATAAAACATATTATAATCAACTTTATTATATATGTATTTTATACAAGATAATTTGATAATCATCATTCGATTGCTAGGTTATCTGCCTGGGATAAATTTTGTAATTCAATAAACTGTGAGCTCCTCTTTAATCCTATATATTAACCATATTAATGCAATTTGTATGCCAGTAGAGTCCGACACGTGGAATGTGTGATTGATTTCGTTAATGAACGCATTATTATTTATATTGAGCGTATTTTAAATATATGCGTATATTATATAAATATATCAGAACAAATAATTGTTCATTATTAAGAAACTCCTATAGACTTGCTATATAATATCTATATGTTTGCAATACAATTGCTTATTGTTGCTGGCTTTTGTTCAGGTATTTTGCTTTACGAACTACTTTGCCATCGTTTCGCTGATTATTGCCTAAGCTACACAATTGTTAAGCTGCTTTTACAATAGAAATGCGACAACCTGCTGTGCTTTAAATGTGTGTGATATAAACGAGGCAGCTGACAGTTGAGACAAATGGCGAAGCACTTAAATCAAAAATTAATTGAAGCATTAAATACCCAAAAGAAATACGTAAAAATATTTGTAGGCTTACTCTTAGCCGGGTCAAAACTACAACCGACGGCAAATAAATAGCTGTTTCGGTATGTGTGTGTGTGCGTGTGCGTGTGTGAGTGTGATTCGCATGTGTCACAACCAATTATACAAAGGACATGCGAGCATTATCTGCTAGGGGCTGCAAAAGAATGCCATCCTTGTACGTACTGGAGAGTAATCCTCACACGCTGCTTAGCGTTGGCAAGAGGCGTATCACAATGCGAGAGGCGTGCTGAGTGTGCACGGAGGCGCATAGTTAATCTGAAAAGAGCCCTGATTTCGAGTGTGTGCATGTGTATGTGTGTATATACGTATCTGTATATGTATGAATGTAGTGAGGCCCAATCGGTGTTAACATCTATGAGAATGTCTGTTATTGTTGTTTGATTAATATCAGCCAGAGCTCTATGCAACCTATACCCAGTCTGGTCTCTCAGATTAAATATTTGCTCGGCAAAATAGGTTAGCCAAATAAATGAGAAATATAATACTAGTAACACTGTCTATTCAGCCTCTTGATGGCCATTGTCCAGCAACCGCAAATCTTTTATTCTCACATAGAGCACTAATGGACCGCAGCTAGTGGCATATATTTACTCTTGACATTGGCTATAAGCAAATATTCACTTCAATATGGGACTGGGTATTGGCAAATATATTGCCAGCCAAACTATAAAAGAAATCATTGTGAAATAGTTATTAAATGTGAAATCAGATACATAAGTATACATTGAGTCAAGAGGACTCCCGTTGCTCTGCTGGTTCGCAAAGAAGTCTCCAATTAAAGTTGGCCGTTCATAATTAATAATTAATATGAAAAGAAGTAATTTAAAGTACATGAATTGAGCCTTACACATAAAGTTGCTTGGCTTTTCTTTTCTTGAAATTCGAAGGCATTGTTTACCTCTCAGTGCTTACTCGCCTTAGTTTGGCTTCTGTTCATATTACATTCTTTGTTTCTAGAGCTACCTCCCCTCTTGGCATAATTAAGTCCAATAATAATTTTAACAAATACCTTTGCCAATTTAGGGCACCGGCTCCCAGCCCCCAGCCCCCATCACAGCTTCCATAATTTCTATCTGCTTTGGCAGCAGGTGCACAAAGCCGCAAAGCATTTGCCTTTTTACCTATTTGTAATTAGAAAGCCAGGCAGCTTTGCTCCTGGCTGGTCTGTTTGTTGGTCTGTTCGAGGGGCTTACTTACAATGCAATATGAGACACAAAAGGGAATTTAATTTTCACAAAACAATTGCCGTGAGCAGCGCATAGCGCACCAAATGAAGAGTATAGCTCAATTGATGTGCATAATCAGTTTATCAGCTGAGTTTTCTTTACTCTGGCTGTACTGAAGAAACAAAAAATTTATCGAGGGTTGCTTCCAAAGCAGATTCATCATTGTCAAATGTGGCTTGACATTTTTTAAGGTTGGCTACTAAGAAAAAACGTTAAAAAATAAACTTTTTTTGGGGGCTTTTGGGCTGGTCTCGTTAGTCCGGTGATATAATTAAAAATTTATAATGAATGTTATTTGCATTGGCCACAAAAAAGAAACAGCAACACGATGAGACGTCAAAATGTTTCTTAATATTGACGCGCATTTGTGTGCAAATAAAATTAAAGCACTCGCCATCCACCTAAAATAGGGCTGAAGGCATATCAAATTTTCAGCCCAGGGTTCGTCAGTTCATCAGTCAGCCGATGAGATAAATGAGGAGGGTGTTAATGTACCATGCAAATATCAAAGGGACGTTTGAGAAATGAAATTAAAAATAACAGTCCTCTGGCTAAACAACTTTCTGGCCACCAGACACTCGGTGGCCAAAAGAACAGAAAAAAGAAATTCAACAACATTGAGTTTTCTTTTAGAAATAAATTCACTTAACAAATAATGCAGCTTAATCATTAATTTCTCAGCTTCATATGATTTGAAATTTATTTCTAGTAGCTTCGTTAGCTGGAGTAAATAAAGAATTTACAAAACACTGGACATTATAAACTGCATCAAAGTATTCTACTTTTTACATTCCTTCTCTTTTACATTCCTTTCTCTTTTCTGTTCCTAGTAAAATTCATATAAAGGGCTAGCAAGAGCAGTCAGCTTATGTATGATCTATAATAGCTAATAAGGTTTTGAAAACACATACTCAATCCCTACATCAAGGGTAAAAAGGCTTCTCAGAAGCTAAAATCCAAGAGGTGTCTGTGCAGTTGCTTTAAGATTCGTCAAACTTGAAAGACTTCACTTTTGAGGGTGACCTTCGTGCTGTTGCTCATATTCATTATAAGCTTTAATAACTGTTGTTTACCAACGGCAAGTGTCAAAATACCGGTCAAGGGTTCAAGATTGACCAGCGGCTGGCACTGGCGCCTTCTGGTTTTCTGCTCAATTTGCTTTTGTCTCGATGTTCGGTATTGGGTTACCAGTTGCAACTCAATGAGTTTAGCTTGGGCTCCCTCACGTTTCGACTTGATTCACCAATCTGCCAGGCCAGAGATCTCAAGTGTCAGCATGTGGTGTGCATGAATCCTTACTGGGCGATGACAGTTGGTGAGCGTATTAAAAATCAGAATAACTTCATATTAATACAAATATCAATTATATTAAATGGGATCACAAGCCACACTTGAGCGGTACACTCCATACTTCCTGCATCCTGTTCTGTGGGCCCCAAACTGTGGAACTTGAGTTTTTAAATAACTTTGATTTTTTGTCTGCATTTTCTGAAATATTCATATGTTTACTTTCCATTTAATGGAGGTGCAATGTGTGTAAAGGCTGCTTTATGCTACGGTACAGTAATCTATTTGGCCTCTAGCTGAAACTCGAAAAATATATACATATTTGTTTTTTCTTTATATTGTTAATTAGTTTGAAAGAAACTTGAAATATGTTGAATTAAATTATGAAGCATATAAATATTTTATCTAAAATATATATGCAAATATTATCATAAATAATAATTGATATGTTTAATTTTTATATATTTGTTGCAAAAAAATTGTACTGGCGTCGATTTTTAGATACCCATTGAGATTTACAAGACTCGAGCGCAATATTCCAAAAAGAATGTAATACAAAAATTGAGTAGCTAAATTTTCTATTTGTTCATACAATATTATTTAAATAATAATAGTTTCTACAGAAAGTTGGTGAATTGTAAAAAGATCTTCAATACATTTTAAGTCTACAGGGTATTTACAGATATTAATTCAAGGAAGAAGATTTTTTAATACATTTTTTCAACCCTGTATGAATTGGTATGCATATATGTATGTGAGCGAGTTATATATATAGCTTTTTTGTTGTTGTTTTTTGTATCTGAGAGCATGAATGCATTAATGTCAACGACTTTCATAGCTTGAAAGCAAAATTCCCTCATAATGGTGGCGCAAGCATTTTAATTTAATATTTAACGCCGCATACAGAATGTAATTAAAACAGAATAACAACAAATTAAGTGGTTTGTAAATAAATTAAAAAATGTCCATTGATTTAACTTTAACTGCCATCGTAAATATTAAATATAAAACACTTTTTTATTCACTTTTTTTTTTGCTTTCAAAACAATATTAATGGTAATGCAAAACAAATAGGCAAATTAATCCATTGGAAATGGCTAAAAGCTTTTTTTTAGTTTCTGGCAAAACAATTTTTTTTTAAATCTGTAAAAGTTTTCTGTGCACCAGATTTATTATATATTGGTTTTAAGATCGATTTTTTTTTATTATAGCATGTAAATTTTTAACACAAATGGTAACTAACTGATTTCAAATAGGAAACAAACAACTTAATACTTAATTCTACTTTGGTTAACTTAACCTTGCCGGAAAACTTAAAACAATATTATCTTTTTCCGAATCAACCCTAAATTTCTCGAATACTGAATAAATTAAGTCAACATCACGAGCCAACATCGTTGACTACAACATACACTCTGTTCAGTAAATAGTATGGTATATTTCATACCCTTGGAAATAAAATTTCTTAACACTGCTCCAGTTGGAATACAAGATTGAGAAGCTTCTGCTTTGTGTAACTTCCAAATTGTGGGATAGAGTATACGCTAGCTGGTCATTATCGTATGGAGTATTCCAACTTATTTTTAATGCAACTGTTAAGGTCTCAGAGTGAATTCAGTTATTTTGCTTGAGTCGCAACCCTTTACGCATTATGCGTAAATCTCAAAATGTTTTCTTTGGTGTGCTTATTTTTTAATTGTTAAGTTTTTATTTCTCCCCCGAACATTACGAGCTTTGGCAGTGTACGAAACGTCGAACCCCGAAACGTAGAAAAACAACATACCCCAACCCTTGAGTTATTTTGCCACTGCCAAAAAGTTCAACGAAGTGTATAAAGTTTTTCTGCCTGACAGTACTGAAGCTGCTTTTGCATTAAATTTGTGTAAATGGATTTTGCTAATGGATCCAATAATTCATTTAGATTTTACTTTTCAGCTGGCAAATGTTGTTTGCGTCAAGGTAAATAGAAAATAACTTGATGTACTTTTTGTGGTGGCACAGTTACGAAATCTCTGTAGAAACAAATTAAGCTTGATGAAGTTTCGAGGGTTAGACTAAACTTGGTAAACAGCTTTCGTTTCTTTATGTCCCTGAATGTCTTGGACTTAGATAAATACGAATTGAGAACAATATTATTATTTATGACGCTGAAATCTGTTTGATGAATGGAAAAAGGCAAACGATTTCACCTCTTGGTTACCCGGCTAGATATTTTCTGATTATTATTTATATTATATATAATTATTTGTAATATGTAGAAGTGGTAGCTGCTTACAGTTAGGCATTTCAGAACGATTTCAGGTGTCAGCTGTAAAGGTATTTAAATTCTGGCTTTTCTTTTCACGCAATGGTCACGCAACAGAAAATGACAAAAAAAAAAGATAAAGTTGGACATGAAGGCAATGAGACAAAACTGGGCGTTACTAGGCGTGTGTTTACAATGGCAAAGGGCAAACAATAAACGCTATTTTGTCTTCTGTTGACAAATAAATACCCACACGCACACGTACACGCACACGCACACAAACAGAAACAGACAATCAGACACATAAATATATCAAAAAGAAAAAAAGGAAAAAATTAGAGGCGTATAATAAACAAAAGCGTCCTTTTCTGTGTTGTTGTGGTTGCTGCGCCAATTTTTTACGTTACGTTTTACATACGCACAAAAGTAAACAGTTGAACTCCACAAAGTGTGTAAAAGCCCCCACACCTTGTGGTGGAACTGCGTGTGAATTAACAACCAGCCAGACTTTTAATTTAACCCTTGCAAAGGGTAATTCAGCGAAATGAGCAAACTAAAAAGAATTGTTTATAGTAAGATCGATATAAATGTTGTATTTTTTATTCTGGAAACATTTACACTATATTATTAACAAACTCGTTTTATGATGCATATTACAATTTAAATAAAATTGTATATGGGTATATGAATATTATATTATTATTATTATGCATGTTTCTTGACCAGAACATAGCCCAAGGAACGTCAAGGATTTCAAGTTGCGTTCGCTGTTTTACAAACGCTTGAAGCTTATTTTGAGCACAGTGCATAAAAGCAGATAAAAATAAGATTAATAAGAAACAAAGCTTCGAATGAGTTCATTTTTGTGTAATTCAATAGTCGCATATATATATATAATTAATTTAAAATATTCAAAAGAAACCTTAACTGACACAAATCGTAGTTTCGTATCATTTATTGAGAGAAACAGATAGAGATATTAAAAATATGTATATTTCCTTTTTGCTCGAACTCGGCATCTGATTTGCTCAGTTAACTGAGAAACTCTGATACCGACATCAATTCTACTTTAAATTCAATGAAAAAACTCCACTGTGCCTTGGTCTCACCTTATATAAAATGCATAAAATTCACATTTAGATATAGCTCAGCGGCTGCGGCTTCCATGTTGCTTCGACTTTGAGGCCGTCTCTGCGCTTGTGCTTGTGCTTGTGCTGGTGCCTGTGCTTGGGAGCAGGATGGGCATTCATCATTCATTCACAGTGATGCGATTTTTCATTACAATATGGCGGAGTCGCAGCCGCGAGTTTAGTCAATCAAATGTCTCAAGTTCATTACAATCTGCAAGAGTTGTTTGGTGAGTAATAAGCAACAAACTGGGTTCTTCTTGTTGCTGAAGTTGTTGCTATTGTTGTTGTTGTTGTTGTTGCTAAAGTTGTTGGGCTGATGGAATAGTTGCTGACTTAGGCGGACGCGAGGCCGGGCCAGACTAGGCCGGGCCGAGGCAGGCCTCCTTGCCTTCATCATCATCATCATCTCATCGTATTCCATTTTCGACTGCTACCTTGCGCCATGTTGTTGCCCCCATTGCCCCCGTTGTCTACTTCGCCGCTGCCTCTGTTGATGATGTTGTGGATGAGTTTGATGCATGTTTTGTTAGCTTCTGTTGTTGATTTGGAATGCAGTTTGGTGGTATAGCCCGAAGCCATGATGTTATTCCCGCATCCGCTACTTTGCTTGCTCTTTGCATTTTGATTACTTTTTTTTTTTTTTTTTTTTTTTTTTTTTTTTTTTTTGGTAATAACTTGAGTTTGAGTTTTCGTATTCTTGTGAATACGCATAGTGCAGAAGTTGTGCGCAACTGTAGACATTTATTCTATGTGGTATATGTATAAAGGCTTATAGCACAGGTATTATGATACAGCTAATGATTTGAACGACATCTACTTATTATATTATATGTATTAAATAAGTTTCAATCGGTTGTAAGCAATGTTGTGTTTATCACATGTATAAAAGTGAATTTAATAATTTTTGTATTCACTTTTCGCCAGCTTGAAATGCTTAATTTCACATTCTTCTCATGAAATATCTTTGACTTTAATGTGATAATCTCCTCAACTGCTTCACTTGATAATATATCTAACTGGAAAGCTAATCTTATTGTAAAATTAAAATTCTTTTTATATTCTTGCTTAATTGTTTTTATAACAAGGATTTTATATTCTTATTTAATTATTTATACAACAATGTTTATTATATGCTGATCTACCTGAATAGCTTGTTCTTAAGCTCTTTGATCATATGAACATCTCTCTATTTTTTCTTTCTTTTATACATATATAAATATATATCAAATTTAATCGATTCAGTTGTGAATTGTCCAATAAATTTTATTAAAAAATTTTTGACAACAAATTGCAGTTTTATGTTCAAGTTGAAGACTAGAAGTTGTTTTTATTGAATTGTATTTTATTGTAATATTATATGTTATGCGTTAAGTCCTATGCTATTTTATATGAATTCATACATTTATAAAATACTGTCATCACATGTGAAAAAAGTTTTGCCTTTATCTACTCTTATATACATGCATGCATATACTTTATATAGCAGTCGGGTGTGTGAAACCCGCATGTGTGCTCGTATGCGCACATTGCAGAATTTCAGGCATTCTGGTATTTCGCATTTCGCATTTCGAAAAGCATAAAACAGAGCGCCAAAATGGCCGCCACAAATGCTTGAAAAATGTCAACCATAAGCAGAGGCCATTACCAGTTAAAAACAGCGAGCTCGTTGGCTCGTTGGCGCGTTGGCTCGCTCCCTCGCTGGTAGGAGACGAGCAGCCAGCCGGCCGGTCGGCCAGCCAGCCAACCAAAGCGCCGGCCATACAATACCAGACCACGCCGTTGAAGCCGTAATTATTCTGTAGACCAAAGCAAAATAATTACTTTGATCGCAAATGATATTATTTTGTCGGGCAATGGGAGTACAGAGCCCGAGTGTGTGAGGGGCGTAGCCAACCGACTCTATTCTCTGCATGCAATTGAGCTGTGCAATGGCCGCCACCGCCTGCAAGCGGCGACGACAACGGCAGCAGCAACGGCAGCGGCAGCGGCAGCGCAACGGCAACAGCAACGACGATGGCCACCATCAACTAAAAGTGCATTGCATTTGGCAAATTTGCATATACGAAATGGGCAAAAGGATAATGGGTTGAGTGTGTAGTAGTTTAGCCCCCTTGGTAGTTTCTGGCGCACATTTCCTCTCTCGCACATATATACATACATATGCATCTTGGCCCACTCCTGCCCGCCCTTGGCTGCCCGGTTTCTACCCCGTCGCTAGTTAATTACTTTCACGTACATTTTCGATGGCCTTTCGCACAAAAATTTTATTTATTTCACTGCACTTGCAGCTGCCCCCATTTCCAGTGCTGCATCCATAACCAATGGACGTTGCTGGACATTTGGGGTCTCTTCTCCTCACATCCTGCAGTCGCTATAGCCGTTGCCGTTGCCGTTGCCGTTGACTTTTTGTTAGCTTGAATGTGTTTTCACATTTATATGCAAATTTTTTGGTTTGCATGCGAAATATATAGCTTTCGTTGGCTGTTACAAGAGTACGACAAATGAACAAGAACCATTGACTACTGCGAATGTTGCCAGCTACGTAGAAAGCTCTCGCGGACCGGTCCAAATTAAATGGCAACCAAGCCAACCAATAGGCGACCTCATATAACCAAACAAACAAGCGATTGACGGAAGCAAAAAATGCTATAGAGGGATGTATAGTTTTTGCAGCACGTTTTATTGTATGGATCGTAGAGATCCAGTATTACTTATAGATTAAACTATCACTAAATATATATACATTCATATTACAGACATTTCAAATTTAAACAAAACATATTTGCTAATAATAATAAAAATAATATAAAAAAATAAATAATAAATAATAAATAATAAATAATAAATAATAAATAATAAATAATAAATAATAAATAATAAATAATAAATAATAAATAATAAATAATAAATAATAAATAATAAATAATAAATAATAAATAATAAATAATAAATAATAAACAATAAACAATAAACAATAAATTATAAATAATAAATAATGAAATATGCCTAAGTATTGTTGTATACTTAATTTACAAAGATATTTCTTTTGACCTTTGTATATAAATATAAATTGATTTGAAAAACGAACTGCAAATGTCAATCTGCATGCACATGTAAAAGTGGCATGAATTGAAATATGCTATCATTATTTGTAATCTATGTGCAGCCTTGCAATTGAGTTCGATGTACAAAAGTCCGATAAATTGGTCTGTCGATTCATAAATTTTTGGCAATGATTATCGTGAAGGACACGAGTGCTTGGGGGGCGTTACTAAATTAACGAGTGTATGGATAGCAAGTGTAACATATTGTCAGCAGGATATATGTTCATTGAAGTCCTTGCATATGCATATGCATATGCATATCCATATGCATATGCATTGAATCTTTGCACAAGGGCAGATGTGGACTGGGATATGTATGCAATGTATGAGTGGAAGTGGAAGTGGTACAGACGCGCCGCCACCCAAACAAACACTCGACGCTTTTGTTCTTGCTGATGGAATTATTTGTTCGCACATTGTCAACTTTCTGACATCCCACTCCGTCTACTATCTGGCCGTGTGCATCTCTCCATGTGCAGCCTGGGCCTTTCACACTGTTATGCCTCGCCCCAGCCACCGCAACACGTCCAGGTCGCATGCAATATGCAATTTACCGCCACCACTGCCAAGGTTTTTTGGATGTGTTCGGGGCGACTCGGCTGGGCGCTTATCTTTGGCTTTATTTCATAAACCAGCGACTCTTGCCAGGTCCAGGTCCCGCATCCGTTTCAGCTCTTGCTCTTGCTCTTGATGTTGCTGTTGCTGTTACTGTTGGCCTAGGCATTTGGTTACAGTTTGTAAATTTTTGGTACCACAACACGAACTCAAAATCTGAAACAATGAACTGCGAGACTCTTTGCTGCAACTGCAATTGAGAGACCATATGTGGTGTTGGTGTTGCTGTTGGTGCTGGTGTTGCTGTTGCTGTTGCTGCTATGTTCTTGCTGTGTATGTGGACTGCAGTTCCTGCCACAATGTATCATCAGATTTGAACTTTTGTGAGGCTGTCATAGTCAGAAATTGGTTGCATGCAGGCAAAACAAGCGAATTTCAGGCCAGACTGCGACTTGATTTGTGACTTCATTAAGTGATGGTAGATTCTCTACTGGGAGAGCCCATTTGAAAAAGGCAAACAGAGACAGCAAAAGAGCCATACACTCCCATAACATTATTCGCTGGGTCTTTACCTTTCCAATTACTGCAGCAAAAAATATTCGATTTGAATTGTTTATTAGATTGGATTAAAGACATCAATAATAATCCTTCACATAGTCGAATTTGACTCATTTAATACAATGGAAATAACGGAACTTATTTTCGATGATCTTTTTAGCTCATAAACATTTTCATTTTAAATTTCGAAGAAAAATATTAGTTATTAAAATACTAATGAAAGCATTAAAAAAAACATAAACAATAGAAACAAACTTAATTTTATTAAGTTGTTAGCTCTCAGCTTTAATAAAATTAATAATAATTATTACATACTGATGGACAACAGAGAGTCTCAGAGAAGCACTCTTCCAGAAACAAGCCTTTCAACATCTTTTATATAAATATATATGTATATATATATTAAGAGCTGCACAAATTAGTCTGAGTTATACGATATCATGTCAAACACACATTTGATTTCAATTAATTTTTGCCATGAACACCCCAAGCTGAAAAACTTTTATGCAAAAATTGTTCATTTCAAAGGCGCAATAATTAAATTAAAACCCTGGAACTCATAGTCAAAGACCTTTTCAGCGAATCATTTCATGTCTATGCGTCTCCATTTGGCGCTTCGCTTTTTCGACCATTTGAAGCCCCCCTTCGGAGTAGAAAAACAAAGCAACAAGAGACATGTGGGGCTAGAGTGTTCCCTCGTAATACCCTGTAATGAAAGACTATTCAGTATATCGATTTGAGACACTCTACAATTGTCATCGACGATTTTAACAAGTAGTATGTTAAACTGAAGATCACTTCATATCTATTTTATTATATATATTACATATTTTTTGTAGAAAACCGACTCGCAAAGAAAAGAAATTCCCATATGTTCTTTCCCAACAACTGCCATGCATATTTATATATTTTGTATTGAATACATACATACATAGACTTTATACACGTAAATATGAAAAATGTTCAAGTAGCATGGTCTTCTCTATCTATTTTGTAGCCGTGCAAATTAAGAGATTATGCGAAACAATATACAATTCACATATTTGTATTTATCGCTATTGCACACTTCAAAGTCTTCTTTTCTAGCTGTAGTTTTTAGTAGAATGTTAAGCGAAAAGAAATGGCAATGCCAAGTGACGTCAACATGTGACAGCTGTCGCTTTTAATTAGCTCTACAGGTATCGGTATTGCCATGGTCTATAGTACATCCGCCATTGCCATTTGAGTTGGGCAAAAATTTGCAATTAGAACGCTCTTCCGACTAGTGTTTTGTGTGTTGTTGTGTTGCCGTCGTCATGGCTCATTCACATCGAGGAGCTGTCTATTTTATCTGCCCCGCGCCACGCCTTGACGCCTCCACGCCGCCCTTGCCATCATGCCAAACAGCTTGAGTTCAACACTTGCGACAAGTTTATTCTTGCCAAGCATGCAAAGTCCAAGTTTCCGTCGCGTCAAAGGTCTCTCAGTCTTAGATCCAATTTAAATTAATCAAGCCGAAGCTGTTGCATTCCCAGTACTTGCCGCATGGCGTGCCGTTGGCCAATTTATGTGCGTTCTAATAAATTTTTAATTATTTGTGAGGTAAACCGAAAAAAGATTTGCTCAACTCCATTCGAAATTGAAACTACATAGACCGAACCCAATCCCGGCAAGCACCCACTCCATCATTTTTAGCCACACAAATAAATTGCCGGCAATTACGGCGTTAACAAGTTTTATTGACTGACTAAATGTGTTTGGCTCCCCAATTGCATGGAGTCAAGTTCCCTGACCAGTTACCAAAACATTCTTTTTCCTTCATTCTTTCATACGCCCTCTCCTTCTCATCGGCCTCTTGCCTCTTTGGCAAGGACATTTCATGGGCTTGTACAAACGTTTAACTGTCTGTTCTGAGCCCCGTTCTCGCTAGCACAGAAAATTTATTTGCGCTTTGTCACCGTCTGGCCAAGTTTTTGTTTTTCTCTACTGAAATCGCTTAGGGTGGTCTGCCCTTTTAGGAGCGAACGAACAATGAATAATACCTCCAGTCAGCTAGCCAAAATCGCCTGCAGTCAGCCAGTCAGCCAGTCAGCCAGTCGACCAGTCGGACAGAGTGAGCCTGTTCATTCCCCGTTGGACTCGCACTCACCCACTGCTCGTGCAGCCTCATTTATTCCGCCAGATCAATCTTCGTTGAACTTCTATCTGTGTCCACATACACGTCGCATAGTTGTCCATCGGTTCGACACTTTGTTGGATGGAAATTTATTAGCAGCACTCGTCGCCCCAACTTAACTCCCATGTGAGCCGCGATAGCAAATAAAATCCGAATCATAATCTCACGTCTGCCATAGAGCAGCCTATAGAAATTAACATCAGAAAAAAGTTGAGAAGAAAAGCGCTATGAAAAATTGACTGGAAAAATTGAAATAAAAACTCGTAATGTGGCACTTGTTTTGCTTTGTGTGTGTGCGTGTGCGTGTGTGTGTGTCTAGGGATTCGACAAAACGACGTCGACGGCAGCCAATAAAAAGATAAAACGTCGCCCCCCGTTTTGGGTGTGTTTCTTCTAAGCATGTGCGACTGTCTGGGACATGTGTAACGGCCCCGGGTGGTTTGCCTCACCTCGAGCGGCGGGCGGAGGCTATCAGCATATGCGGTTTAAGTTGCGGTTGACATTTATTTCACACACCATTGCACAAATAAATGCGTTGCGGCTTTGCTATTCGCTTATTGATCAGCCCGGTGGAGGCAAATGCAATATGGATAGATATATTATCATAGCAAATGATCGGGCGAAAATTACGTTTTACTTTTTTTCTGTCCAAAAAATAACCTTCATTATTCCTTTGTTTAAATAATGATATACCACCCTTATATTCATATAGTATATACTTAGTTTATAACTATATTTTTAACATATTATCCAAATTTATGTAAATATTCACAAAATGTTAAGGTATATTGGCTAGATGCGTCTATTCGAATATAGATCGTAAAAAAATAAATAAATATATGTTTTATAATATTATCCCTAATATTATCGTTGCTCTCCATAGTATTTACTATCCTATCTTCTATTATAAATTATATTAAACTGTATCTACTATATTCAATAGAGAAATACATAGTCTTATGATATGTATTTAATATTTAATAATAAATATTCAAATATCAGATAATTGTTTTATTGATCTTAAGATTCGTTTTCATGTCTACACATGCATATGTATTGGAACATTTGAAGATAGTCGTACCCCCGGCAGACGCACATGGGCAAGCCCTTTTCCATTCTGTTACTTGTTATTAGTGCAACATCTGGTAACGCCCACAAAGCTTGGCCCCTTTTTGTTCTCTCTTCAGTTTCTCTACTCGTCTGCTTTGGTGCGACTTCTTCACTTGATTCTTTTTCTTTTTCTTCTTCTCCTCGATTTTTTTTTTTTTATTAAGTTTAATTTTACGCTTGAAAATTTAAAATTTTTGTACACTTTGTGTTCTTGGATGTTGTTATTGATGAGCTTCTCTTGTGGCTAATTACTTGGTCTAAACATCAAAAGTAAAGTTTCGAACTGCTGCACGAGAATTCCTGTCACGTACGCAAAATTTTAATTGATGCCATTAAAAGGTCAGCAAACGAGAGAAGACCAAAAGGGAATCAATGTATGGAGGCGGATCGAAACAGTTGCGTCTGACTGTGTGTGTCTGTATGTGTGTGTCTGTGTGTGTGTGTAAAATGAGTAAAACTTTGCATTGCTATAACAGAGCATCAGCTGAAAACTACTCATAAAGCCTGTCATTTATCTAAAAAGGTCCCGAAATAATTTAGTGAAACTATGAATGAGCTTGCAGAAGGAGTTGGCTGAAAGACACAGAATGCTCCAGCCAGTCGATTAGCTCAATGATTGAGCACATTTTAGTGAAGTGCTCGAGAGTCATATAAATCATTTGAAGCGTCTGTTTTTTCGATTCCCGAATTGACTCGCTTTAACAATAATTAATAGAAATGCAAACGCCACATGTCACATACATAGATCACATGACAGGCGAATAATGCGGGGGACGCGTGGAACAGTGAAGGAGTGGAAAAGTAAAGGAAAACAATGTAAGGCAACTGAGAATTTTAATTGCTATCCCACGGGACAGGCTTGTGTGAATGTGTGAGTGTGTGTTGACTTTAATTGTGTGAAAAAGCAAAAACATTCTAATTTACGATGCTATGCTTATTAAGTGCGCGGAAGGATGCAGGACATGTGAGCCATGTGAGCCATGCGAGCCATGTGTGCGTGGAATGTGATAGTGTAATTATTATGCGGTTTTGGGTTCGTGCAAAGCACTATAAAGAATATAGATGGTATGTATGCAAAAAGCTGATTTAACAATAGCAGAAGCCACTGCTGCTTCCTCCTGCTGCCTGCTCCTGCTGCTGCTGCTGCTGCTGCTGTTGCTGCCTGAACAATTGCAACCAAGATTAGGCAGCTAAGCCGTCAGTTTCCCCTGCTTCGACGTAGTCGTGGTCCTTTTGTCCCTTCAGTGTTTGCTCTTTGCATAGTCGCATTTGAAAAGGCAGCCGCCAGTTGGCATCACACGCGCTCAAACACACACACATACACACACAAAATATGAAAATGTAGTCTCGGAAAAGTGTTTTATGCAATTTGGCTTTGTTTGGTATTGTAATTAAGTTGACAATCCATCATCATACATCATCATCATCATCAGGCAAAGGCAAAATTTATTTGTCTCCGCATTGATATGCTCATTTGTATTTGTGTTCTCACTGTCTGCGTGTACAATTACTAATTTTCAAACAATTCGTTTTACATTGTGCAAAATTAATCTAAAAATTACCATATGGGGATTGTCTTGTGGCCAAACATCAAATTCGCTTGACGAATGAGAACAATTTTGAAATAGGTTTGTCGTATACCTTTTGTAAACTATAGTCGGTATATATGCCAATCTAATTTAATGCAGTTGTTTATTAATTTTTTTGGAGTACACAATTTAAAATAATATTTCACAAGCTGAATACACAGAGTTGAGTCTTATACTGCATTACTGCTATTCATTTCCATTCAAACAAGATTCCCAGTATTCATATTGTCAGTTTGAGATGATTGCAAGCAAACTTATTGCATAATATTATATTATAGTTAAATGCAAATTGCATTGGCTTTGATTGTTTTGGTTTGCATGATATTCGTCAATTATGGACTCTTCTATAGATATTCCTATGCAAAGGCTATGTATGTGAAATATCTTTTAATATCTTAATAAATTTGGATACTTCTGAAACTTGAACAAGAATTCGAAAGTCACCTAAAAATTTCTCACTTGTTTACAGTTTCATCTCCATCAAATAATATAGATGCATTTACTATAAGAATTCTTTGATTCCGATCAAGGAAATATATGAATGGTATATTAAACCACAAGATGACACTCCTTCTACTCTTTGGCCCTGCCACCACATTGAACCCCTAAAAACTTCTGTCATAAAACAAAAAAAAAAGAAAGAACTTACTAACAAAAAAAAAAAAAAGGCTCCGGCTTCAAAAATAAAAGCAAGCGATAGAGCGATGAAACAATGATTCCGAAAGAAGTTGGTCTGTATATATGTGCATGTATCTGTATATGTGTATATGTATGTGTATGTGTATGTGTGTTTAAACTCAATTAGCATAAAGTGCAATCCATCATACAAAATGTCAAAAACTGCTGAGCAAAGTTTTCACAAGTCAGTCAGCAAACTGATAATAAAAAAAAATATATGAATTCATGGCTAGGGGTTGGAAATCGAAAATAGGAAAAATGTACGGGTGAAATTCTAATATATTAAGCAAATATGATAAAAAAAAAAAAAGGTTCTGTTCCAGAAGTGTGTTGATAAAATGATTGGACTAAGACAAGCCATATTGAAGCGCTATATAGAATTTTCTTAGGGAATAACTGCTTAAGGAGTAAATGAGTAATTTATGGTCAGCATAAAAATTGAAAAAAAAAACATAAATTATTTGCTTGGACTTTTCTTATACTTGATTTATTGTATGTAGTATTTATTTTATGTAGAAATGTGTATAGGAAATTTATAAAAGATTTATACTTATTGCAAATTAAAGTCACATTTATTTTTATTTGACTACTGCTGGGAATTATTATTTTTTTAGCTTTGTCCATAAGAGAATAACTCTTCAAAAACAATTTATTTAAAGAAAAGTTTTTGAAAAAAAGTTGAAAAATATCTTCTAACTGGTTATCAAAAATTTTCTAAGCTCTGTGGCCCTGTTAATAATTTCATTTTAAATCTTATAGGTATTTATGAGCATTTTATGCCACGAAATAAGTCGTTTTGCCAAAAATTTGCCAGAATAAAAAGAAAGACGGAGGCGAAGCGTGTGGGCAGCCAAATGGTAAATGGTTTGGGTTTGATCATAAATTTTTAGGTGAAGTGAAGCTAGTCTTTTGTGTAGGTTTGAATTATTGTCACTTCTCGGGCGATGTTAAACTTAGGCAGTGCCATAAACTTGTAACAAAGGACACTCAGGATATGGCCAGGCACAGGATATGAGCAGGCACACACCTACATCTAAATTTACAGAATTGACGGCACAGTCTGATCACATGATAAGAGTAGAGCCATAAAAAGATAGAAATAAAAAACGCTTACGAATTGAAAGTTTGCTCATATCTGAACTATGCTGAAGCTAGCCTAGCTAGGTAGGCTATGCACTACCTAAAGAGCATGTGCATTATATATATTCAAATTGAAATACATAAAAGTATATATAAAATATTACATATACGAAGAAGGAAATGGTTTAGATACTTTTCAAGTTTCTTTGCTTCCTTTCTTTCTTTTCTTTGATAATACTTGAACCAAAGCCAATTGCAGTGGCATCCAGGAATTTCAATGGCTGGTGGAAACAGTAACATTGCAACAGCAAAAACACATAGAAAAATTATAGAAAAGGAAGATGAAAATCAGTAACAAAGGAGACCCCAACAGTAGAAGGAAATTTTCAGTAAGAAGTCAAGAAAATTGCATTGCGCAGATGTTGCCAACTGCATGATGCTGTGTGCTCGACATGGTTTGGGGTAGTTAAGAGCAGAGCTTAAGAAAATGCTATAAAATGAAAGCAACACGGAAAACTGCAAATGAAATTCTGCGGGTTTTTCCTGCCAAGCAATAAAAAAAAGAATATATGTATAAGAAAGCAAAGAATACATAGAAAAATGTAAGTAAACCAGATTTTAGTTTGCATAAATACATAGGAATAAAGAGACAAATGTTGTATTTTATCATCGACATAAAATTTTCATTAAAACTACAGCAGCCATAAATATTAAATTGGTCGAAGACCAAAAACAACCAGCAGTCCGAAGCTGACAGCGGCCCAAATTAAGCAGAGACTTAAATCAAAATATTATTTTTACCTTGGAAGCAAAATATTTATTCAATATTGTACAATATTTTCTTGTTTTTGGAAGGGTGGGGACTGCCCGAAAGGAACTACCTTTAAATTGTAAAACAAGATGCATAAACAAATGCATAACAGGACAAAACATAAACGCACACATACAATAATAAAACAGAAGCGAAAGCTCTTAAGTAAATAATGAAAAAGGTACTCTTAAAATCCAAAGTCATATATACTATACTACAAAGACAGCAGCGAATTCAAAAACAAGCAAAGCAAAACGCAAACACACAGAACCCACTCGCGTCTGTACATAAGAGACGAAATGGGAATGGAACACTGCGGCGTATCGTGTTTATGGGCGGAGCCAAGCGACGAGCATAGAGACGAAATCTCGCAATGAAATAGAAATGGAAATTCAACTACCATTTCGTCCACACACAAGCAAGCAGGCAAATACCGAGAGAGAAACAGGCCATACATACAAAGCACGCATGCTCAGAGAGCAGGGCATCGCTAACAAATACCAATGCAGACGAGAGAGAGAGAAAGAGCTGAACCCAACACAAAATACAAATATCTGCATACAAACAGATGCAGCAGCAGTTGGCGTTCGGCTCTTGTATTGGCTGCCAAAAATACTTTGCATTTGTTGTTGCTCAGACAGCACCGTCTGCAGATGCTATTTAGTAATTCCAACGCTATTGTAAGTATAAATGTAGACAACAACAACAACCACAATAAAAAGGCAGCAGCAATGTGAATAAATATTAATAAAAATAAGTTTTTATTTGAATCCAATATAAAAGGCAAAGTATATTTTATTTATATAATTTAATTGCTGGTTTCGCTTCTCATATGCGCTAACAATCGGCTTATTTATTTAGATACATATATATGTATGTATATCATTATAAAATAATAAAATAAATAATGCCTATTCTGTTAAATTATTTTCTTATTATTTATTATTATTATTTTCTTTTTTTTTTTCAATTTCTTTAAAGATTTGTTATAAATGAGGTTTGCAATTGACAAATGATAATATCTATAATTCAAGACTTCTTTTTAATAGGACAGCAAATGGGAATTTATGTTCACTTTTCTAGTGGTTTAATTATCATGAAATCTATTAACATTTTCTTTGCCAAATCTACTTTTTTGGGTTTCACAAAGTCAACATTTGATTAACATATAATATATATATTTAACATATATTGAAGAAAATGTGTTTCCAATTGAAAGCTATTTTTTAAATTTCTGAGATGCTTAATATTTATATTGTTTTTATGCATAACGGGTAATAAATATTCTAATTATTAGTATATCAAAATGTGAGCAAATTTAGAGAAAAATAAAGATAAGTTCAAATAGTCTATATGCGTATTGTGCAGCATATAATTTATGGGTCTTTGGAAGGTCAACAGTCATTCACCTACAAAACTGGATGTGCGGACAAAAAACTGTGAGAGATATAGTATATTTTTTAGATTACCTGTCCGCTAAATTATAATTTGTGCAGCTGCTCATCAAATGTCTTAATTAAGTGTTGATACATATTTAAAAAGGAAACTAAAATCAAATTTGCCAATAGAATAAACTTTATGAGAACACGACTATGTACTTAGAAACAAAAATGATGTTTAATTTGTACAAAAATATAGAAAATTGTGTAGCTGACAAATGATAGATTGTTTTAAAGAGAGCATTGCAAAAACAAGAAATTTGAATAAATTATATTGGTGGTTACAAACCTTTATACGTGGCTCTTCCACGAGGGTCTGGAAATTAAGTTGAAATTCTTACAACTAAATCAAATGTTTTGATAAATTGCAAAACACACGCAAACTGTTTCGTTCAACAAAATGGCTGAGCAGCTCTTGATGCTTATCTGTTATTAAAATGGGGCAAAAGTCTGGAGACCCCTCTCTTAGCCAATTCAACAAACTATGTAAGTATAATGTGTTTTGCGTGCTTTTTAATATTTTTGTCCAGAGCCTAACCCTTCCGATCGTATTGTGTGTAGGAATAGTGTCCTATACATATTTATTTATGTATATATTTTGAAAACGTTAAGCAGTCTCTAGCCATCTTAAAGAGCATTAAGTATTACCTAGCTCAGGTATGCTGCTCTCAAATTATACTTGATTTATAGAGGTGGAAACAGTCTAAGCTGTCAGCAATGAGAATCTCAAGTGTTCCCAGTTGTCAACATATATTTACAATTATGGTTATTAAAAGCCGCTCTCAAACTTTGAACTGCATAATTCTCCTGGATAAATTTGTATTAAATTTATGGCGCTAATGCTACACAGTCGCTAGTCGCTTTATATAGGTGTCGTTTATTTTGGCCTTCTATTTTTATGCGACGCGTGTGCGAACTCATTGGGTGGAAGATAATTGTACAGAGTATTTGCATTATTATTATTAACAATAAAATGAGCAACAACAAAAGGACAATGAGGGGGCAGCAGTAGCAGCTGGAGCAACACGTGTGAAAATCAAATTCCATGGCATCACCTACGCAAATTACAAAATGAACACACGCACCAGATATATATTTACATACATAAGTATATATGTGTGTGTGTGCGAGAGGTCGGGCTTGGTCGTCTGGTCAGGCATCTGGGGAACCTTTCATGGCGTTGGACATCCGTTTACATGGCACAACGAGTTAAGCGCATTCACCATGCCAAACAGGTCATTTCTCGCTGCCCGCTGCCCGCTGCCCGCTGGCTGCGGCTGCTGGCTGCTGGCGGCTGGCTGCTGGCTGCTTACTTGCTTTGCTGTTCACTCATATTCATTCATCGATGATTATTGCGTTAATTATTATCCTGTTCGGGTTGCCTGGCTGGCACGCCGGCGGGTTGGGGGCATATTGTGCGTAAAACTTCAAAAGGAATGCCAGCTATTTTCGTGTAAAACCGACTTGTTGTACCTGAACCCTGTTCACTACTCGACTCGAAGCACACATTGGCATGTAACACGACCCTCAACGACGAGCCCCGAAGTAACACATCCTGACTGCCCGCCCGGCTGTCGCTGCGGTGCTTCGGGCTAGTCAACCTCTCTTCGGGACCTGAACTAATAATCCTTTACAAAGTGGTCACTGGGCAAAAAATATTGCCTACTATGTTAACGTTTTAACAGTCCCTTGCCCGTTGAGTACTAAGCGCTTTATTTGAGCCACTTTTTTGGCTCGATATAAAGCTTATGCGGAACTCTATACGATTAGCAGATCCCTACTAAGCCAGATCAGCTTACAGTCAAATACTACTAGATTAGCACTGCAAATATTGCTGTTGAAATCGAAGAACTTAGTTGGTATTCACGTAACACTATTATAGGCTTCATATCTATCCCACCACTTAAATGCAATAGATGCTTCATTCATGTAAATATTTCCAATAACTTTAATTCACACAGTTCTGTGTCTGATTGAGTGCATGGCGTTTGCCGGGGGCTTTAATCATATGGAAGACTTAATCAGTTTGCTAGCAAAGCGAGAAAACGCTTAGACATCATTAACTTTTAACTCTAGTTTCCCAAATATTTATATAACTTGAATTAAGGCCACCGCTGAAACATAACAATAATCAATCAAAAGAAACAAAAAAATGTGTTACTTAAGCATGGGAATTCGTGCTAACGAATGTTCAAATTCGTCAATTACACACGCCAACAGCATTTAGTAATCAAGAAGCAGACTATTATTATACGAGGGCTTCTGATGTGCTGACAATCAAGTGAAAACCAATATCACTTGACTTTGCCCGAAAGTTGTGTGCAACGGAATCTAGTCAAGAAGTAGAGACGAAGAAGTAATTCACCATAGAGGATCTTCTTTGAAGAAGAGGGAATATGCGGATTATCATGTCGAATTTTAATCTAAGCTAAGTTTCAATAAATTTTGTTGTTCTGTGTTATTGAACCGGCTAAGCAAGCGAATGCAATGCAGTGCAATGCAAGCCGGCTGCACATTGAGAACTGCTGTCCTGTTGATTTATTTCCTCGCATACATAGTACGATGTGTGCGTGTGTGTGTGTGCGCGCGCGCCTGAAGCGAGTGCCAATTAGGCATTTTGTTCATACCACAGGTGACAATTATTTTCAGGTCAGGTGTCTCTTGGCCGATATTACGAGCATTCGCTCGCATTATTTGCTGTTTGTCTGTGGACTAATCGAAATTAAATGATGTGTGAATGCTGGCAGCTGTCGTGCATTGCTTTCAATTGCTTTTTCTGTCGCCAGCTCCCATTTAGCTGTGTTTGCCTCTTGCCAATTTTCGATACCCAACTGCCACTGGCTGTGTTTTTTTTTTTTGTGCATGTGTGTGTGTGTTTTTTTTTTTATCAATTATATTGTGACTTTTCGATAGGGGGAATGCTTACATAGCCTCATAAATTATGACGATTGTGGAATACCTGTGCGAGTAGTACAAGTACGATTGTATTTACGATTGCTAACTGCCGTTTGTGGGCTAATAGATAGGCACAGTCAAATAAAACAACTGTCAAAGCTTCCATCTACCGTCCCATTACCCTTATCTAGTCTGGCATTTGCATATATTCCCAGCCTGAGCAGTAAATTGACTCTGAATAACAATAGTTTATGCTTAGCAGCTGTTTCAAGACAACTGTGAATTTGATGATTATCGTCCATTTGATTGATCAGTGCAAAAGCTAATAGGCTTCACAATGCGATAATCAAAAATAAAACTTATATTGCCTAGGCTTAAAATAGATAACATTTACTTTTGATTCTGCTCTGTGTTTCATTAAAATAACATATTAGATATTCAACTTGGTCCATTAAGCCCATGCCCATAGAAATATGTATTGAATTCATACCACTAAATTTATCAATGACCCTCGAAAGTCTTCTCTCTCAAGAAGCCGCACATAGTTGGCCAGCAGCTGTAAAGTGATTGAAATTGTCATTAAATATTACTCAATGTGTCATTATTTGCAGCTTTGTAACCGTTTCTGTTTCATATTTTTTTTGCTTCAAGACTGGCTGACGAACCACAAGACGTCGTCGCCAGCCAGCTAATTTGCATATAAATTAAAACCTAAATGTGGCTTACAGGGAAGACGTAGGACACATACGCACATAATTTGATCATATTACTAACTAGCATGACTGCAACGGGACAACAGAATGGCTGGCGATGCCGCTGTGTCTGGCAATGCTAGTGCCGTCGAAACAGTTTGAAAATCTCGCATCTCGAGTCTTTGGCATTCAAGTTGTTCGTCTAAAATTCCACACAAATTTTATAAATGTCAAGCAAGGGCGGCTCTTCCATGATTCCAGCTCAAATCTGGCATTGGTATGAGTCTGGCATAAAAAAGAATGCCACATGTGCCCAGAACAAACACTTTACACTCCACATACATACACATAGACATGTCCCGTTGTAGTTATATTAGCTATAACCCGAGGACGGCCATCGTCCCGGCTGAGGCATCCACAATAAACCGCAAAATATTTGAATGTCTTTGATGGTTTGCTCTATGTATGCGAGAACAAACCAAATTGCAAACTATTCTCTGCTCGCCAACAAAATACTCAATGAATTTTTGTTTCAGCTCACGCATTTTATGTACTTCAAAGTATTTTATTTATTTCACCAGTTGACATGCGCATTGCAAATATTTGTGTTGAGCTATATTGAAAAATTAATATCGCATTAAGCCACATTCAATAATTTACTTTATTAATAGAAATGCATGAGTAAGAAGTATATAAATGTGTTCAACCAAACGACAATTTGAAAGCTTATAGACTAATTAAAAAACATATCTAAAGATTTTGTTTTTAAATCTACAAAAAATTTAAATATCTTTATCATTTAACTTAACTAAATAGGTCAAAGTTCATTGATTGTAAACATGTTTAAACTTCAGTTTAATCCGCGTAATTTAAGCTCAAACTCTATAATACTGTACTGTAAACTCGGACAGTTAAGAAGTTAAACTACGTTAACATGTTCAATATATCATGCCACACTTCAGATACCCATTGCAAACGCAAATAAGAGAATAAACAAAGAGTAAAAGGAAAGTATATGCTACCAGTTTCATATTCGTTTTCTATGAATAGCCGGCCTAAAAGAGTATTAATTGTTCTGATCATTAATAACCTTCAAGTTGATTTTTTCAGCCTGAGCTGAGTCGCCTACTTTCTTGCTACATTATTTGTTCAATTTCACGGTACATATTTATATAGATACAAGTTTCCAATTATACTCTGTTTTCAAATAACCAAAATGGGGTATATTATCACTGTGAATGTTCGTTATTATCCATCTGATATTATTCGGAACTTTTAATCCCATTTTTATTGAAGGTCAATAGAAATCACATGATTGATTTTTATGTAATTAAAATTGAATACTTGAATAAAAATTAAAAAATACAGAGTAGCTCACAGTCGAGAGACTTCATCGAAAAAATTTCAATATTGTTTTTTTTTTTCTATGCAATCTATAAATAATTTATTGAAGGTATCTGTGAAATTCAGTTTTAACAACTCAGCCGAGTCATTTAAAATATTTTCTGGCATTGCTAATGACTAGCTGCTGCTTAATTAGTTTTCCAATCACTATCAAGAATACAAATAAAATGGAAAGAAAGGAAAAAGTTAATCAAATGCTCGAATATAATAGACAGAAAAATATAAGAATTAATATTGTAAAATTATAAATTTACTCTACAATTATTTTATTCGCAATTCCCATCTTTTTTGGTTTAATTTAGATTTAATGTTTAAACAATTGTGCTTGTAAGATATGTGTATGCCACGTAAAGTACAGGTCTGGCCTGCTTCCTCTCTGTCTATTCTTACAAATATAATTTACGCTAATAATTTTACACCCAACACAGCCCCAGATGCACACTTTAATTGCCATAATCCATTTATACAAAACGACCCTGACGAAAACAATAAAAAGCCAAAAAAAAAAAATGAAATGAAATGAAAAAAAAAGAATCATAATAATAAGCCAGGCGAGAGGTCGCTGCAATATGACAAGTCTACTACAAAATAGGGCGCCACCCGCACTGACCACCTACGGACTCACTCACTCACGGACTGGCGGACTGACGGACGACGGACTGACTGACTGGCTGCTGTGTAATAATAAAACGAAATACGAGATGCTTTCGACATCGAAAATCCTTTTTATAAGTCTGATAAAAGCGGCAAATGGGCAAAACATGAAAAGCCAAAAGGCCGTCAGGCGATTTACATTACTTACTTTGTGGCGTCTCTGATTCTCAGGTCTTATTTGGGGGAATCGTACAAGAAAATACTGCGCTTATTATAATTTCCTTTGTGCATTAGTCGTTGTTTCTCACCCTGTACAGTTCAGCCTGCCTACTGTGCACAGTGGGTTACCTGCGATAAATGCCATTTCGCTGTAAGCGATTCCTTTTTTATACACTTGCTTACGAATAATGTGAATGGAGTATATTGGTTTCATTTTGATGGCAGTTTATTTGTACAAAATTTATACACTCAAATTTAGAAAAACAGTATCATTATCGAGTTAAACATATAAATAATTTGCATATGAGAAGTAAGAAGTAAGAAGAACAAGTAAGAACTGGCAGAGATATAGTACAAGTTATTTTAGACCTCCGATTTTACCATCAGACTTGAATATAATTGCATGAGTTGAGTATTGCACAGTCTATAACACCCGCTGGCATATTTTCGCTTGTTTTTCCATTCATGACGAGCTCGAAGTGCATTTGGCCATAATATATTTTCGAATGCATTTGCTACCCACACTAAAAAACTTGTTTTCTTTGCGACTCGCTACCGAAAAAAAAGGAAACCAAGAAAGTCGCTTAATTTTTTAACAAGATTTTGCGGTGTTTTTTTCTAACAATATCATGAAAACTCCCGCAGCACGTGGTTCCTTTATAAGTTCTCCCCTCGACCATTAAATTTGTAACAAAATTTACCCCAATATTCCAAGAATGTTTGCATTTTTTGTACAAAAAAATCTCCTTCCCATTCGGGTTTCACTTTCATTTGGCTTAGGATGATTTTGATTTGTGTGTTTATCTTTTGAATTTGTATTTTGTTTCTCCACGCGGTTGATATTAAAATGAGCGGAAATAATGCTGTCCCAATATCCGCTTATTATTTTTTGTGGTATGAAGGCTAATTTTTTGTTTTGCTTCGGACAGCTGTCGAAAAGTTGCGATTCGAGCCCAACGTGGCTTTCTATAAATTTATTAAATTCTCTATTGCCTGAGTCCAGCTACAGCTGTCACTGTGGAGTACTTGGTAAATAGAGCAACACCGACTGATAAGGCAATGATAGAGCTAATGCAGTGATACAATTGTTTACAATGTTGTTACACGTCTGACATTGCATGTATGCAGCTGGTAGGCGAGACAGTAATTTGTCTGGGAAATATTTTGGCCGATAATGAAATGGAGATTTGAAATGGAATTTGCATAATGAGCATTCCGGGTATTTCAGTATTTCAGTATTTCGGTCAGACAACAAAGTTGCTGTTGGGGCTTTGAAGTGGCCCGCTCGGCCATTCAATTTGCTATATTCACACCTACCCAGAACGTTTTGTACAGGAGCCCACACAGAGAAAGAAGAAGACAAGAAGACATCAAACCCGATGAGTTCTAAGGAAACAAAATCTGACAAAACGTCACTGACGACTTGCCGGTAGGTGATCCAGAGACGAGTCCGACGACTTCTTAGTCGTTTCATTTATTGATCGTTAAACATGATTTAGGCATGACAATGAGATACTGTTAGTAGCAGCGAGCCATAAACTCTTGCGGTTTTCTGGTCTCGGTTTTGGTTTCTGCCACTTTACTTTGCAAGCAAGCAATTTGCAGCTCAAATTAAATAATTTTGTTGAAGCTGTTTTGCCGGCTGAAGCCAAAAAGCGGCTACCGTTGGGTTTGCCTCATCTTGCATTGCGTTCACTTATTTCACGATGTATTTAGCCGTTTCTCTTATTCACATTTATAAACCGATATACATATATATATTTTCTATTGATATTTTTGAAGTGCCTGAAAACTTGAAGTTTCAATATCATATCGGATTTTGCATTTGGAAGTAGTCAACATCGATTACGCATTAGTCAACTTCAATGCCATGCTGCTCTAGCTGTGGCTAAATTTCTGTTACAAACCACAATTATTTAGCCACGTTAAATGCACAATGATTGATTGTTGGCCAAGAGATGAGAGAAATTAAACTTGCTATCAATGCAGAAGAAGGCATTGAGAAATAATAGCAGCAGAACATAGAATATCCTACGCCCAATCAAGCAAAAGTTTTTTTTTTTTCTTTGTTATTTATTTTTGCAGCCACCGTCAAGTGGAAGTCGCTATCGAAGACACAGCTGTCAAAGCGACACATCAAATAAATGACGGGCGCAGTCAAAAATTTTTGTCACGCAGCTACCCGAAAAGCCTTAGCCTCGGTGACGACAGATGTAATCAGTTCCGCTTACGCAAGTCAGAAGTCGAGGCTGTTGTCTGGAGCCTGAAAAAGTTGCAACTAGCGGTTGGCAATAGATGCTTTATGCTTAAAATCATATGGGGTCTGGGGCTTAGGATAAGGCTGATGATGATGACTGTCACTGTCGAGGCAGGGCGGCGAGCTATTGGGGGGTGTGTCCCGCGTGTGATTGACAAGGATTTATGATTGTTGTGCAAATGTTTTTAGTCAGTTGAAATTTTAATATCGAAAGGATGTGGGAGTGAACGACCTATCCATAGCATCCATAGCCCATTTCAAAAGACTCGGCTCACAATATTCATTCATATGCCGTGTAGATTACATAATATACATTACACTAAAAGCCCGGTTCAGTCACCTCGACCACTCGGAGACTCGGAGACTCGGAAACTCGGAGAGTGCCCCATCCAACCAACACCTGACGCTGCGTAAACCAGATGTGCAAACATTTGCGAACAAATTTTTCTATGCGCATTGCATTTCATCTCTAAGTCGAGATATCACAGACCCTTTCATGTTGCACCCACAGAAAGCGCCTAAACAGACATGCATACATACATACATATGTATACATATCTCTATATATCTGTGCATGAATATTCATGCCTTGTTTATGCACATTTGCGTGTCAAGTGAATTGCTCCCAGCCACAGAGCCACAGACCCACAGAGCCACAGAACCACAGAGCCAACCCCCTGCTAACGTTCCATTTCTTTAGCTTTGCTCTCCGTCTCGCTTTTATTTTGCACTCCTTACTGCTGCTGTCGCCGTATGAGCAATGCTTCCCCTAATTCTGATTCCTCGTCTCCGCCAGGACGCATTCAAGTTGTTTACCTTCGCAAATGTGAACGGTGTGACGGGCGCTGTGTGAAAAATGTCTGTTTATACTCACATTTCATTTGAACGTGAGCTTGTTTGTTTGCCAATTTGAAGTGCCAAAATGACTGGAAGTGGGTATATATGCCTGTCCTCGCCCTGCGCTGCCCTGCTCTCCTCTGCTCTGCTCTGCTCTGAGTTGAGCTGCCATAGATGATGCAGCAGACTTTGATTGCAGTTTATGCTGTGTAGGCAGAAAAAAACCGTCCTATACATATTCATGGTGAGCCAGCAGTGATGGCCCTAGATTTGAGTGTTTCGTGCAATAAGTGACAGCAAAAAAAGTCTACAAGCAAATATACACATTTTTTCGATATCGAGCAAGGCATTCCAAAAAATTTGTATATCCCCAAGTGGGGAAAAGTCCGATTCAACTGTAAATTCAATTTACGTTTTGAATGATTTTTAACTAGTCGTAAACTGTTTTGTTCGCTTATAAAAGAAAGTAGATGCTGCCTTTGTAGCTTGCAATAAATTGAGCAAATGAGCCTTGATAGTGTCAAAGCAAACAGAACATAAAGCTTTCCACGACGGTGTGGCGGCACATTGTGCGTGGATAATTGAACAGACTAAGCTAAAAGAAATGGCCAGCAAACATCAGTAACAAACAACAACAGCAGCAGCAACAACAGCAACAACAACAGCAACAACAAGAACAATCAGAACAACTAATTAAATGCCGCAACCCCCCAAAGTCAAAGTTTGTGAACTCGTTTTCATTACGAGTTAATTTGAATGTAAATGAACACAGAGGGCAAAACAGAGAGCAACGAAACAGAGAACATAACTGGGACAGAGTGGATAAAATGTTTTTGGCTAATGTTTCAATTAAGTAGACAGTGAAAAATTTAATTTTCTTTCATTTGGCAAGCTATGTGGAATGATGGAAATTTGCTGAACAAGAGCCACCCAGGCCGAACCCCCCTAACCTGCGTTACCCTACCCTACCCTACCCTCTTAAAAAGTTGGCAATTCTGTTGCGCGACTATAGCTTCGGTTGTCCTGGGTGATGTTCACAAGGAATTTCAATGTTCCACTCATAATTTCCATTAATTACATAAAATTAATGCCGTTCAAGTCAGAATCTCAGGCTGTGTGAGTATACCCCGCTCAGTAGCGATTTCTATAATTTGCGACGCACTTTAAAAATAGCTGCAAGTCCATGAAATCATTAAACAGCAACCGCAACGGCAACGGCAACAGCAACAACAACAACAACGGCAGCAACAATCAGCCATAGACATTGAACAGCAGCAAACTGTCTGTGCTAATTTCGGACTTCTGATGGCCGGCTAGCTACTGGCTACGGTTACGGCTACGGCAACGGCAACGGCTACGGCAATGGCTTCGGCTTCGGCTTCGGCTTCAGCTGCAGCTTCTTTTTATTTTAAGGCGATAAGCAGCCAGTCACTGCCTGTTAAAAACAAAAACAACAAAAGAACTTATCCGCTTTGTAGACACGATCATGATTTAGGTATTCATACACATACACATACATCCATACACATACCCATAGCAGTGCAAGCTCTTGCAAATACCACTCAGGGGCATTTTGTGCTGGGCAA
The DNA here is from genome assembly GCF_054131065.1 of Drosophila arizonae. Lineage (NCBI taxonomy): Eukaryota > Metazoa > Arthropoda > Insecta > Diptera > Drosophilidae > Drosophila > Drosophila arizonae. The sequence continues at coordinate 16,888,535 of NC_142923.1, read as the reverse complement.
GCTGCAGCTTCTGCAAGGAGCCACTATGCAAATTTGCTGTTGAAGGCTGTGCAATATGAATGGCCACGCCCATTTCTGTGTGCCCAGACATGAGTGCATGCAACGTAACTAAGGAGCGCAAAATCGAGTCCATATTGCTGCAAAGATATTGATTTACCAATAAAAACTAAATAATAATAGAAACTATACTAAATTAATAATATTGTTTAAATAAAAAAGTAATTTAAATTCAACAAATATATGATGAATATAAACTCGGAAGAGATTTCACTTTTTTGAAATATCCTGATCAATGGAATACAAAGTTTATCCCAACAGTCCCATTCGATCGATATAGGATATTCTTAAATTTGTCGCCAGCTCATTTGAATATTCACAAAGGTATCTGCTTACACAGCCAAGTTAAAAGGTTTCTTGCTACAGTTTCTAGAATTTCCTCAACTTGGTCTCACAATGATATCATTTTGATGCTTGTCTATAAGTTGCCCGGGCCAATGAAAACAAGAAAACAGCAACACGTGTCCGTTTTAATTAAAATAAATAAATAGGCGGAAACATAGAAGTAAGCCGAATAGAAGAAAAAACTACCATGCCACGCACTAAACAATCCAAACACCCAGAGCTGAGTGGTGTGGGCGTTGTCCCAGTTCGTGTTGCCATTAACATTACCTATTGCCCATTGCCTATTGCCTATTACCATTTCCATTTCCATTCTCATTCCCATTCCCATTTTCGTTTTCGTTTCCATTTGTTTTCAAAGGCAAATGTCAAAAATTGTACGTACTATTAAATTTCATGCGTCTATTTGATTTGCCACCGAAGCAAGAGGGCTACGCTCATGCCCCCTCGGGCAAAGGGTTTGCCAGAGACGCTTTCTCATTGCGTGGGCGCTGCAGGCAACATAATATGTATTGGATGCCTTCTTGTGCTTGGCTTGTGCCTGTGCCTGTGCCTGAGCCTGTGCTAGCTGGTATATTATTTTTGTTATGAAACGTGCGTATTCGAATTTGAAGCGAATTATTATTTGAGCAACGGAAAAGCCCTTTGGGGCAATTTTAGCGCAACTGGAAAAAGTTTCTTGGAAAACCATTGCACAACAACTTAATTTTTCTCTTTCTTTCTCGTATTTTGTGTAGCTACCAATTTGCATGCGGCGTATAATTTACAATAAATAAATCAAATGCAAATCGCATAAATGGAAGACCAGCAGGCCAACCCATTCTCATTCCCATTCCCATTCCCATTCCTTGACTATTCCATTAGACGGCCAGACACATTCGCGGCGTTGTGTATGAGTGAGTTATTAGCCGAAGCCAGAGTCCAGGTCTTGCCCTTTTATGAGAGCAGCCCTTTGTCTGGCCAGGATTAAGACCATTTATTTGCTGCTTGTCATGTTGTACGGCAGTCTTACAAAAGTATTTACCATTCGGGCTGCTCTGTATGAAGACCGTTTACCGTTCAAGTCTGGGCAAAAGCTTTTCGAATAAGGCGATTTAACAACGTGGTCCAAGAAATCAAAATCAATGCAGATTTGTGGCACAATCAACTTGAATATGTAGTGACAAGGCTTCCAGCTGCCTTGTCGGGATTCGTCCACATTTAAGCCCACTGCATCCATGGCTTGACTTAGCTGCTGCAAACTTTAAACTTAACTAAACTTTGTTATTTGCCTTTTGACTTAGGAGCAGAGAATTAAGTTTACAGCTGAAAATCAATAAACACTATTCCCTGTTTCTGCATCGATTAAATATATGCTACTAATTTCATATCTGCATATTATATGCACAATGTAATTTGTATTTTTGTATTTTTGTACGATACAAATGCATCTCCTGTATATGAGGGAACTCAATAATAAAATAGCGTTTAATAATTTATTGTTGCACACACATATGTATGTATATGTGCAAGATCGGAAGATGGATGTCCTGCCTTTAAATATAAATGAATATTTTTTTGATTGATTCAATCAAAATGAAGGAAACCGTAGCGAAGATCGCTGGAGCTGGCTCATTCGATGGTACGAGTTTTGGAGTTGAAGTAATCAAGTTTTCTGCATGCCTGTCACGTAATTTATTGATTTAGCTCTTGGGAATACGAAACGGCGATTCAAGGCATCAAAAGAAAATCGTAAAAAATGTTTGCCACCGCGCTGAAGCCTCAAGCCAACACAGCAATATCAGCGGGAACGAGATGCAGGAAAGTGGCCTGAGTGGCGTGAGTCTGGCTGGCTGACTGGCTGACTGGCTGACTGCCTGGCTGGCTGGCTGATTGGTGCATGTTGATGTGATCATAAGGCTGGCGGCTGCAAATTCAAATGCATTGGCCAGATCTGCGAGTGCAACTGCGTAAAGGTGGGCAGCCATTTACGCATGAACGCCTCGAACGATTCAACATCGGTGCTGCGTCTTCAACTCCAATTTCAACTCGGACTGGATTGTCTGCCAGCGATTATCGATCGACAGACGCGAATGAAGATAATGGCCGCCTTTTGCCATTTTGCATTTTTGCATTTGTAATGAAACCAAAAACCAGAATGAAATGTAATTTTTGATACCAAGCAGCCATATTCACAGCCAAGCCCCAGCCTCTGCCCCAGCACCAGACAGCACAAAGACTGACAAAATACTTCGTCCTATGTGATGCGAACTAAACGGCGCATTGAACTTCGCATTTGCACAGAATCCGCATCAATGTGAAGAGATAATAACCAAAATGAAGAGGGGCCCAATAAAATGATATAATTATATCACATTGAAAACATTTAAAGTTGTTTCAAAAATTGGGATATAAACTTAAATTTGATATTTACATATTTTAGTTTGAATTCTCTTTTGTGAATTTAATTTATTGACAAGCATTAAATGTTTTACCAAATACCAATAAACAAACATTAAACATTTTAGCTAAAGTAACGCCTATATATATAATATATACATATAATATATAAATATACATAAAGCAGGTGTTCCAGGTAAGAATATACCTTCGTATATACAATATAGATCAAGGCCTGCTCATTTTGACTAGAGAGGAATTATTCGGTTAAGTTCGTGGCATATTTAACTCACTTTGAAACTGTAGCTTACCTGTAAAGGCAGGTAAACACATAATAAATACCTAAAATTGAGTTCACCTCTTCCTTTTTATTTGTAGCTACCTTCAGTCGATGTCGGCACGCAGCTCGAAAATGTTGATTGCGATTTTGCTGCTAGGCCTTGTCCTGCCTAGCATACAGGACAATGCAACGATCTCGGAAGAAGTGCCCGCCATTTATACGACCAAAGATGGTTGCGAATCTATATTGAAGGGAAACAATGAGTGCGAGTGCCAGGATCAGCGCATCAAATGTGGAATGGTTACATTGATCAGCTCCAAGCAGCTGTACAGTGTCAGTTGCAGTATTTTCGACGTGCGCGGCTTTGGTTACTTGCCACCGCTCAAAATCGGACGCATCGGTCGGCTAAGTATCGACAATTGTGCCATACCAAATCCCCAAACCATTCGCAGCCTGATTACGAAGCTGGGCATAACCAACTACACCGAACTGGAGATCTCAAACTATTTTGAGGCTCGTGATGAGCGGGACGAGCTGCTTGAGCAGCATTTTACGAACTATCCAGGACTCAAGAAAATCTCTTTGATTGGCTTTAAGGCAGAGCTGCCAGCGAATTTCTTTGAGAATGTCACAGATATTACGGAGCTCACGCTGAAGGGCCGCAGCGATTTGCCAGCCACCTTGTTGCATCCCCTAACGCAGCTGAAAAGGTTATCGATTGTCGTCAGGAATATGGCCAGCGTGGGCACCGAGATCTTTGCCAAGCAGACGCAGTTGCTCCAGCTCTCCTTGGACTGTTCGCTTAAGAACAGCAGCGTGGACATGTCCTTGCTGAGCTCCAAGGAGCTGTGGCACATGACAAAGCTGCGCGGCTTCGAGCTGCACAATTGCGGAGATAATGTGCCAGCCGAACTATTTTGGAAATCGGAAAATCTATCCTACATTGGCATACGCAGCAACATCAGCTATCTCGGCAGGGATTTTCTCAAGTCCCAGAAGCAACTGCTAATGCTGCACTTGGAGCGCAACAACATCGCCAGATTGCCCGATGAACTCTTCAGTCACTCGCCCATGCTGCTGGAAATTCACTTGGCTCATAACAATCTGGATCGGATACAAGGGTAAGTCGCAATTCGCCTAGAAACCCTGCTGTATTACCTCAATATACTCTCCATATGCCAGGGGTCTGTTCAACAAGCTTAAGAACTTGCTGGTATTGAATCTGGAGCACAATCCAATTACAACTGTCGCGTCCAATGCGTTTTCTGCAGTCTCCACTGCTCGCATTTATATCGGAGATCTCTTCAAGCAGATCAACAATGCAGATTGGGCGCGCTCTACCAATGCCACGCTCTGCGAGGAGGAATTCATCAATGGCGTTTGTCTATATTGCAAGCGTGATGAGTATCTGGATCACTTTTCTGCCAAGGAAACATGCAACAAGCCCAACGACCCCGGAAAACTGATCGAGGTGCTCAATCGAAAGATATTCGAGCATCGCCTACATCGCCTACACATGCCTTAAAATCATTTTCAATTACAAAAGTGAGTAGGTAAATTATTTATATATATAGTATAAGAGAGTCAAAAAATAGTGAGATATATTTAGATCATTTGAATGTAATTTACAGCTCTCAGCTTTTAAATGATACGAAAACAATGAGTGTAGGGTATCATCACAACACAACACAGCCGAATACAAATGTTTTTAAAGAGTAGCTTCGGCAGACTGCCGCCAGTTCAATGTCCTATTTTTATTGGTTTCCGCATACAACATTTTTACTTTTATAAATCATGAACAAAAACAATTTATCTTCGGTTTGTTGGCAAGGGATGCTCCTGATGAAATATACAAAACTTTGCGTTTGTTCATCTGTTCTTGTTTTATTAATGGAAGCAGGCGCAACATGTTAAATCTAATATGCCCAACATTATTTGTTTCCTTTGGAGCAAACACTGTAAGTTTGACTCCTAACTTTCTACTCTGGGGATGGGGTAATTTATGCAGGCTGACCGAACTGCACTGAGCAACAAAACGTCGAATTGAAGCCTTCAGATTAAGTAGGACATGTCACGCAAAAGCTAAATCATTTAAAGTCTTAGCGATCGATACAAGGTCAACAGGAAATGCGCGTAAAACAAATAAAAAGTTCTCCTTTAATCTAGTTAACACTTTTTGGATAAAAAATAGTTTAAAGCATTTATTATTAACAATTAATTTAGAAGGAAAAAAAGTCGACAAAAAATATCATCAAAACTCTTGTGCGCATGCATTGCATAAAATGCTTAGCATTGAGTCAGATTTTAGTGCGCATTAATGCACGCCATAACTCATCGGCCTAACGTGCTCTTTCTGGGATTCCACACTTTTAGTTGTCGTCGCTTGGCTCTAATCTCATCTTGCTGTTTTAGGTGCCACTAATGAAACGCGGCAACCTGACATCGCCACCACCATATGCTACAGCAAAAGCATTTAATGCGATTGCTGTTGTTGTCGTTGTTGTTGTTGCAGTTGTTGTTGCATATGCAACGTCCATCGGGATATTCCTCTTTGCGACAAACATAATTTGTTGTGGGACATGTTGGAATGACACTGATAGCAGCTCCATGCGATACGCTAATGTTGACAGACTAGAGTTGCTTCCATGTTGAATTTTAAATACCGAAAATGAATCAAGAGAGAAAGATAGAGAGAGAGAGAGAGAGAGAGAGAGGGGGAGGGAGAGAGAATATATGCTTTATATATCGGTTGATGGTTTTAGAATATGTATAAAGGGGTTCCTTTCATGGATGGGTCTTGTATTACCCTTCTGTTTTATAGCAATTCAACTTCTCTATACAAGAGCCTATTAATGAGAAGCTCTACTCACGTATAGAAACTTAAAGCAATAATGCTGCACTACAGGGTATTTAAAGTGCAGGCCCTGTCGCCTAGTGCACTTCAACCTTAAATTGCCTTTATTTGGTTTTATCGGGTTTAATTCCAATCCCAGTATTCTAAGCCAACAAACAGACCGTACAAATGTCAGACGACTCGTGCTTGTTCCGAAACGTAGCTATGCACCAGTATCCCAGTATCTGGCGGACTTATTTCAAAGCAGTGCCCAGTGAATGAACAGCGAGGCTTTATAAGCTACGCTGCGCTTTGCTTGTGCTGCGTTTATCGCTTTGTAGAGGGCAGACGACAACCAACGGCAGCAGCAGCCAGGAACAAACAAAACCAAAAAACACAAACGCCGTATATGAAATTTATGGCCATCAACGTTCATTTTGAAGCGGGCCAACTACGACTGTTGGCCAACGCGGCGTGGAGTGTGAATGAGGACGAGGATTCTGTCGACGATTCTCGTGTTGGCTGTCTCTACTCGTATAGCTAGCCAGTGGCTGGCATAGCATTTGTAATGCCTAAATGCTTTGGCGAATTGATTTTTGGTGTAAACGATGTGCAATTTTAATGGATTGTGCTGCCAGATAAGAAACTCATGCAAAAGCCAGCCTGACCGTCTGTCCGTCTATCCGTCTAACTGTCTGTCTGGCTGTCTCTCTGTGCCTTCTACTTTGGCTTGAACTGGCCGCCACTCGGCCACTTCGTATTTCATGCTGTTTAATTGAATTTGTTTTGATTAGTTGTACCCCTGCATTGCTCATCTGGATGAGAAGCCTTCTACAAATACGAACTAAAGGTGTTCGCCATGCAAATTGACATTGAGGAAATTTAAAGTCGCCCGGCTGCTAAACGAAGTATTTTTGTTTCATTGGCGGTCACGGGAATTTTCATTAAAATGTATATATATTTATATACGTAACGTCACGATGTTAACCTTTTTGCCCTAAGGCTGCTTGCCGACAAATTGACATTGTTCATATTCACAATATGGGCGTAAAAAAAATGCAAACCAGAAGCCCGACAAAAAAAAAATGAAATGTCAATTTAAATATTTTCAAATATTTTAACAAGGCATGCGAGGAAGCCGTGCTAATTTATCAAAAACTCAACCCAAGTGTGCGAAATACAAATTTTTTACATTTTTACGCTAGCGGCAGAAAAAAAATATTTATAAAAGGTGCAAAACTTTTTTAATTAATTAAGCGTCCTTACGACCTGCAATTTTCACAGCATGCAAACAAAAATGAGAAATATTCCGAGCATACCAAAAAGCAGAGCAATTATCCGGTGACTAGGATTAGTTAGTTCATTGTCTGTTAGCTCAAAAAAAAAAAAAAAAATAAAGGAAAACTCAAGTGCGGCAATCAATTGGAATGCGAAACAACAATGAAATTGCAATGATCTGCAGCCCGGCTTAAGTGAGAGTAGGTGTAAGAGCTCGACAACCGATATGCAGTCAAATTGCTGCAGTTAACTTGTTGATTTTGATAAAACTAGTCTACATTCAAATTGATTGTTTTTTGTTTTTTAGTTGCCAAGGAATTATAGAATAATAATCATTTTTTACTTTAGTGAATGCAATGTGAAAACAAAAATATTATTACATTCATATCTTTTATTGCTTCATTGCAATTCAAATCAGCATCCTAATCCTCAAGAGCCAAACTGAAAATTTGTAAACTGGTGTAGCCCATAATTGTGCGCCTACCAGAGAGCCTTGCAATTTCGATTGTTTGTCCGTAAAAGTCAATTTGTGAGCTGACGCAGAGGTTGTGTGCATTTCAATTAGAATAAGATTGACAGCCAAGTGCGGGGTAGGCCAAGTGCCGAACAATGAACGTTGGCTGGACTCCAATGGCAACTCCACTGGCACTGTGCGATAAGGTTAAGCGCCCACCCAAGACAAATGCACTTGGCTTGTGGTTTTTCGAATTTAATTGAATTTAATTGATATGTTTTTGTGTGGGGGGCAAACACAATCCGTCAGATGGCTTATGCAACGTGAGAACGCTCGTCATGGTATTTCAGACTTAAACGTTTAAATGGAAACTTTAAACTTGAGTTTTCATTGACTAAGGATAAATCGGGAATATTTTATTGATAAGCTCAGATTAATAACCAATTTATTACTAATTTGAATGCATTCAACTCCATATATTTATTTTTCGCTCTACTAATCTATTCATCTCTTTATTTTTCAGCTCCAAAATAAGGCAGATATATGAACCTTTTACCGATTATATAATTATTAAGGGTATTTTTACATAAGTTTATTTACAATAATTACAATGTCTTTGAATGAATCCTATACATATACTACAACAAAACATGACAGACTTACGAACATGTATAACAGATAAACATTTCCAATAAAAATCTATGCACAATTATTTTAAACTCTGAATACGTTTAATATCTTGTAAACCTCAGCTGTGAGCTATAAACTCATATGACAAGCATCAAATGACTAATAGTACACATAACATAATTGCAAGTGCTATACAATTGAATTCCGGGCATACTGAAATGTGTAACATATGTTAGAAACGGTGTTAACCCCATACGTGTAGATATGCATTTATAGGCGTAAACACACAGTCTACTCAGTCTGTATACTACTATAAATCAACACAGACCATTTCCTATGACAGTATGAAACTAATATTTGCCAATATGCCAAAACAAAACAAAACAAAACACTAACATAAAATCACAATAAAATAAAACAAAGCAGAGAAAGGCCAGGCTGGCTTTCAAAAGGGGAAGAAGAATCATTTCTCACATCACTCACTCATTTTGGGGATGGAATTGCATGGAATGGAATGGACAATCGTTGGGGCAATGCTGAAAGCTTTTTCGTAGTCACTTTTATACCTTTGTCTTCTGTGCTGTGCTGCGCTGCGCTGTGCTGTGCTGTGCTGTGTTTACATGCTGATTTTTTGGCACGCGATATCCTTTTTGTTGCTCCGCTGTTTGCCATCAAAATGGTCCTGTTTTCTTTTTTATTGTGTGTTGGGTTGTTTGCTTCACGTAGCCGAAGAATTCCCTGACACCTTTGTTTGCACTCTGGCAGCAGTATGGCAGGCTTTTAAAGGTCTTCTCTATGAGTATGCTTCGAAATTGTTTCCATTGCATTGTTCGCTAAACAAAAGACTCGCTTCAAATAATAACACTTTTCGATTTGCTTTAGTTTTATTTATTAGCTACTCGCATTAGTGAACTATAGACGATGTTCTGCACATATTATTTTATTGTCTGAATCGGAGCAGAAGTTTCTATGAAATTCAGGTAAAATACTTGGTTGATAAATATTTGGAACCATTGATTTTTTATTATTTTCCACATAAAACTGGAGCCAGATTTTACTTCTTTCTCTTTAAAAATTACTAATATATATTTCTAATTGAGTAGTTATGGCTGTTTCATTTTATACCCAAATACATATATGTATATATATATTTTAATATTTCCCCCTTGGGTCAACTTGCAAATCGAGAACGACAAACCGAGCATGAAAAGAGCAAATTGAAATAACACAAACCCACGTTTCAAATATACAATGCTGATGTGACGAGATTCCCACATCGTAGCTAATGCACACATTGGCCAAACATAAAAGCACCTAAGCTTGAACGATTAAAAATGCTTGAATGCATTTAATTATTTTCGCTGATTGTTGTTGCAACTGTGACGATCTAATCAAAAATGCAATCCCAAAATATTTGGTGGAGAATAATTAAAATTATTGAACCGAGCTAAATGAACGAGTCAATAAATAGAACAAAACATTAGAATAACAAATTACAAATGAATCAAATTCAAACAATTCTAGTTTTTGAAAGGGTTATTAATTAATTATTTATTACAGCAAATAATAACGAAAAATTTTTAAAGTTGATTAATACGATAGGACTTAATAGGTAATACAAAAACTCATAAATATTGTATCAAAATTATATTGAAAAAAAAATTATATGCCAGCCTGTAATTTACATTTAATAGAAGTAAATAGTTTTCTTCATCTAAGCAATCTACAAAAGTGAAACTAAATCTCTAGAAAATAATTTTCCACTCATTGGCAAAATTGCAAAAACATTAGCTCGTCTACAAATCTCACTACATTTGAGATATGTCAATTATATGTGTTAATTGAAACATTGGAGCAAAACAAAATTTTTGCCTAATTTATATGTAAATTTACTAAAAGAATTTACAAGAGAAAAAACGTATTTTTGCTTGGGCCGTGAAGGAATACTTCATTTGGTGCTCGGTCCCGTCATGCTAACGAAAATTCCAAGGACAGCAGCCAGCCACCCCAAATGTCTTGCAGACAGGCAGACAGACAGCTCATAAAAACGAAGCCATTAAGACGTTTTAATTCTTGATTTTGCACCCCACTAAAAGCTGAGCCAGCAATGCGCTCCAACCGCAACTGAGACCAGCTTCAGCCCAGAGGTTTGTGACCTACGGTCTGTCACTTTTCGTGCTTAATGCTTTTATAAGTCCATTTTGTATACCCTTCAAAAATGTATGGAAAATACCTTAAGAAGCTTGGCATATATATAATATAATTTAGCTTTACATATGTTAAAAAAAAAATAAAATAAAAGTTGTAATAAACTCAATTAATAGTTAAATTTAATGAAACACAGAATTTAATTTTGTCTTATTTTAGAAGAGCATACGCAATTCGGCGTGACGTAGTTTCATCTTCTGATTTTAATTTTTTTCATTTTTATGCTGTTGAGGCTCATTAGATTTGCAAAATGTTTTGGGGCTATTTCTTATGGTTATTCTGGGGTCATTATTGTTATTAGATTCTTGTTGTTGGGTTGGTCAAAAAGCAATTGGATTAAAATGAAATTGTATTTCAATCCATTATATTATGACTGTAATTTATATTTATTATACAATTTTATGCTACATTACAGACGAGTTATTGATATAACAGACCTGAATTTATGCAAAATGTAAGAATGTCACTGAACGGAAACGAAAATAAACAAAGCTTTCACACGCACACACACACACACGCACACATACACGCGGACAATATTGTGAAAACATCCGCTTGGAAAAATTCTCATTTATATTCTCATTTGAGGTCTCGGACAGTCGCATGTGTCAGGGTGTGGTATAGTGGGTGGCGGCCAACACTTAACAAACAAATTTTGACAGCAATTAGAGAGCAGAGTATGGTGTCGCTATTGCTGCGTTTTTTAATATAAATGAAACGAAATTAAAAGGCAACTGTGGACAAAGGCCAAGTCAAAGTGAAAATCGCCAAAAACCAGCCCCTAATGGTCATATGTAAACGTCCCGTGGTCAGTCAGCAGCCAAATATTCAACTTCAATATAAAATGTGACGTTGGCTTGGCGGCATCAAACCCATGCACGTGTCTGGGCGTAGGAGGTTTGACAGCAAATGCGTTTGACACCTTCCAAAAAGGTCACAAAGCAACTCAAACAATTAGACAGTTCTGGGTGCTGACCAGTGGGCCGGTCATAAGTGTCAACTGACAACTGTGATTGCCGAGTTCCAACCTCCAGCCTCATACTAAAGCAAGAGTATGGTCCGTCTGTATTACAAAATAAAGTCTTTAGTCGATAGATCGGCGTCTTTAAATATACTAGATGGGTTAAATCTATCATTAACCTATAGAAAATTAAATTTAACTTGCTTAAAATGTTTAACTTTTTTTATTATTTCAGTTTGTAATGATTCTTCAGCTAAAAGTGTCCAATATCACAATTACCCTCATGTACCAGACATGTAAAACACTACAAAAATATGGACTTTGCTAAACATAAATTCATTTCAGATTTAAAAACCAAACTTTAAAATTAAGTTAACAGTGCGTTAACAGATCACTTTTATAATACTATCAACTAACATCGTCACCCAACAGTTCATTTCTGTTCACCAGACATGAAGGTATGCAGCATATTGCCTTTGCTTATCAGTGTCTCATGAGCCTCGCTCCAATACATATATACATAGAAGGCATATATACATATACATACATATACAAAAACAAATACTTTCGATTCCCTGGAAGAATCGTTTCATATAGCGCAAATAAAATTAGTTTTTGGGGCGACAGAACCTAATTAAAGAATTTCCCCTAGGATTACCTTTAACCAATTCATCCAAGCAGCCCCACTGGATGAGCCAAATTGAATCATTTCAACAAACTAATATAATCAAATTAAAAGTGCGCAAAATGTGTTTAGATTTTCATAGACACAATATTAATATATATATATGTATATATATATATTTTTTGTTTTTTTTTTTTTTTGTATCCGTCGTAAACCTCAACACAGCCATTTCGTTTTATACTTGTTCATTTTTGGATGCAAAGGCAAAAAATTAATTAAATGATAAACTAATCTGCGCCCAAGCCTTTAATAAGCAGCAGCAAGACAGCAAGACAGCATTACAGTAGCAAAAATTGATAGAGTTGGAGCTGAGCGAAGAGTGCAGCGGTCGATGGATGCCATATTCCCTGTTGGAGCAAGCCCGTTGTCAAGTGTGTGTGTTTGTGTGGGCGTTGCTATCGAGCCAATGTCTGTGCTCCCTTGGCCCTTTGCAAATAATTATTATTTCTCCAAACTATAAATCAGCTTAGTAAATATTTTTAATGAATTTATATGTGTACACGTTACAAAATACTATTATTATTTTTTTGAAAAATGTCCATAAGACTATATCACCCAAAAAGAGAAGCACTTTGAATTAATATAATTTTAAGTTTAGGTTATTTTTTGAATACTTGAATGAATGTAATAACTGGAGCTGTGCTATGGCTACAAGTATCTACATGGTGTAGTCCGTGCCCAACGCAGTGCTGACGTGTCAAACATAACAGCTTTATTCCACACAAACACACAAAGTCGTTCGCACACACACACACACACACACACACACATACAAAAGCTCCGAGTGGAGCCACCTTACTTGTATTTCGTTCTGCTCGACGTCAAAATACGCAGAAAATCTGTTTAAAATTGTTATGGCCATTTTATGCTAAATATTTTCCCGAAACTGTTGAGTAAAATAACGGAAACAAAATGAAAATAAAAAAGAAAACTCCCCACGCGGTATCGCTGTCATAAAAGAAAAAAAACTTCAACATTTAAAAGCTGCAATTTTTCTACATAATGGGATCAGAGAGAGAGAAAGACCCACCCAAATGTAAAGAAGTCATCAAAATGTAACTCAAGACATTTACCGCGGGGGGCGCGACTAATTTGTGTCCACGACAGGTTTCGTTAAGTTCTGCCTAGCCTAATTTTGATATTCGTTACACTTTTATATACCCTTGCAGACTGTAGTTAAATTGGTTCAGAAAATGGAGTAGAAGCTTCGACCTCGAGGATTGTATGTATATATTTCAATATAAAATGTTTACTTATATAAGATATAAAAATTATATACTATCAGTATTAAAGATATATAATCAAGTAGCATCTATTGAAGAATTAGCTCTGAGTTAATTGAAATCTTTTCCTGCATTTTTTAACATTTGTTCCACAACTTTTTTCGTTCATTCAGATTTTATGAAACTTCTCCATCCAACAGGTCATTAGATAGACTTTACAGTTACTCTAGAAATGGAAGAAAATTATGCATGGAATTAAAAATTTGTAGCTGGCCACGTCGAAAGGGCGCTAAAAAGGTAAATATTTATCGCTTTTAACTTTTATGCTGTTGATTTTGTAGTTGACGCGTTAAGGGGTAGGTGGGTCCTTTTTAGATATTACTAAAACATTCGGCTGAACAGCTGAACCCAGCATACAATTACCATGAATATTAAGCCCAAAAAAGAGAAGCCAAAGTTGGAGTTGAAATTGGCCAAAACGCAGCTGGGCTTCCTCTCGACTATTCTTAAGCAAGTTAATGGAGGGTTGGTCAAAACTTTTCGAATGCGGTGGGACGGGGAGTTTCGGTAAATGCATTTTTAATGAAATTTATGTTCGTTTGCATTAGTATTTCAAAGACCAAATTAGAGTGCCACAGTGCAAGCTGAGAGATGAAGATATCATATAGGCAAATACAGGAGAAAGCTAGCTTGAAAAAAAATAATAGCACGCAAGCCATAAGACATCGTAAAACTACAGAGTTATGGGGCAGAAGTTATTATTGTTTCGATTTAATATGCCGAGAACAGGAAATTCTATATAGTATAATACAGTTTTTCCGATCTGGTATGCAGATAAATAATCAATATTTCTTGTGAAATCGAGAAGTCCCCAGATGCGAGATATATTAGATATATAAAATTTGTATTGTACATTTGTTCATGATGGACATTGAATTTAACATTAGTAAATAAGAGAATAGGATAAATTCTACACAAACAATTATTGTAAGCCTATCCAGAAGATAGCAAAATATCATAATATAATGGTTCAGGCAATTCAAATTGAGCAACACTGCACACATGAGCAGCCTTACTGTATTCCACTTCACAGGTAGTTCAATTTTGCATCCGCTTTCATGCTGTCTAACAGAAATTTAAAGCACGCAAACTACCCATTACATACTCAACTTTTCTTTGTCTGCGCAGCCTCGGCTCAAGCACTGGCGGTGATAGCAGCCAAATTGAATTCAAATTCAATTTGAACTTTTCAATTTTGGCATTCGAGTTGGGCGAGCGTCAGTATAACAAATTTTCACATTTCAAATGCGTAAGTGTGATGGGAATTATGAGTTGGCAATAATAACAGAAAAAAAAAGCACGAAAATTAAATTTCACAAACTGAATTGTTCATGCCGTTTTGAGCAAAACATTTCACTGGGTAATGCGAGGATTTAAGGGTCAGTGCTCAACTCAACTGACACTTGAGCAAATGAAATAAAACATAATTTGAATTGAAATATAATGAAAAGTGACAGTTGTCAAATAAAATCTTCGGGAACTTTTCGAATAAAAAACCTTCGTTGGGCATAAATGGCAAAGAAAACAACATATACGTAAAAGAGACAACAGGCCCAGGATACTCGCATTGAAACCCACACCAAAGGATGTCCTGCAACAATTATTATTTTACAAATTGATATTTATGAAGCAATTTACAAAATGTTTTCACTCCCAAACGACTTTTTCACATATGCTCGCTCAGGGCAGACTCCAATTGCTGTGCTGACGCTTGTACAAACATTGCACAGATTGCAGTGCAGTCAAAACAGCGTCACTGCCAGTTCACATATTGCAATGCCCCTTGCAGCTACCAAAAAAATTCCATGAATTTTAGCCAAACGACAACGGACTGCGGCCGGGGGGTGCCCAGGGATGTGGGGCGCTGAAATTTCGCCAGGGCCACAAATGTTTATTAATTTTATTGAACAATTAATTAAATGCGGCAAAATGTTTTGCCATACCCATTCACTAGACAGGCCATTGCAATGGCAAACCAGAGACGGCAGCTGTAGACGATGCAATGTCCCCGAAAGTATGCAACGCGCTTTTAAATTGCATCGCAAATGGCTTTCAATATAGACTTTACTCCGCTGCAATGGCAATATCAAGTGCAATGCAATTTACAAACAACCTCAATGGATGCCAAGAATAGAAGAGTATGATGTGGAAATAGGCAATAGAGTTTATGTGTGTATATATAGACATACATACATATATGCATATATGAGAAAGGCTTACATAATCCAGTGCTATTCCAATTAATTTTTGCTATGTGTAAAAAGTAAAAACTCTTTGCGCATATTTGTAAGCTAATTTAACATCTGCGCATCTTTAAGTCCAGCTCTGTTATAACCTGAACTGCCCGCGCCGTTGGAGCTGAATATCTCAGTCGAGCTGGGCATTACGAGGGTGACTTTTCATTAGGATTTGCCTTTCATATGCTCGCACAATTCATATTAGCGGACTCGTACGCTTAAGCAAATACAAATTTACATTTCGCTGCGATAAACACTTTTAAATTTGAATTGTATTTTGTTTCTCTTTTTTTAATGATTTTTTTTTCGCTGTTTTTAATGTGCACACATGCAAATTGAAATTGACGCTTAGGTCAACATTTTTTGGGAGGACCAAAACAGAGGGTAGCTCATTTGGTCAGACAATTTAGTTGATAGCCTCAACCCAACAACGAAGCCTAAGAAATTAGCAGATAATTACACTGACAATGATCGTACTTGCCTACCATCTTAGCCATCTAGACATGTTTTAGATTAAATATATTTGCTATTTACGTGAATGTTTTGATACCTTGATTTAATCGCTATCGACAATATTTGTGGCTAAAAGAATTACCTGAAAATTGTAATATAGCAAAAATAAAATGAGGTATGCTTAATAATTGTCATCCGATTGCAGTTGTCCGTTAATTCATATACCGTTCTTTTTTTGCGGTGATTCAAATCCATTTTACTCTAGTGGACACTTGTTGCGTTAGTCTATCCCCATGTGGGTGCGGGGGAGGCATATCTCTTGCACAGAAGTCAAAACTTAAACAACGCGCTGCCTTATAGTTGTGGGTGGTTGTTTATAGCAGCTGTACACGAAGGCGCATTCAACCCTGTTTAAAAGAAAAAGCAACGCATAAAGGGACGATTAGTATAGAAAAAAAAAATTTGAGCAGGGTGTGTCACCCTTGTTGTTTTTGTTAAATTTTGCAGAAAGTCCTCGTCGTCGCCATGACCATTCTCCCTTTATGTTTGTGTGTGTGCGGTGGCTTGGTGGTTTCACTACCGGTTTTTTGTTTAGCCTTTCGGGTATTTAAACTAAGCGGATTGTGTGTGTGACATGAGTGGGTGTTAAGTGGCTATGTCACTTGCCAGTCAGCCGCAATAAATGTGGGATAATACCAATACTTCGATTCGTAAGCAGCATTACTTTGAAGTGTCTACGGAACACTCAGCTCAAGGAAATCGAATTTTCACTGATGCTGATCGACCTGCTCAATAAGTTAAATTAATCAGCTTTACTACTTCTTAAATGGGCAACGCAGCGCATGCAATTAATCTAACTCAATTGACTGACTAACTGATGTCTTACTCAATCCCATGCGAAGTCCAAATGATGTCCGCAATTGCCCGACTAAGCAATAAATCGCTGCTGTTAATTTGCAATTCCCATTTCAATTTCAGAAAACTCTGCTCCGAAAAATATGCTAGCGGGGATTTGTGGCTCCGTTTGGTATCCAACTGGTGATGGAGTCTGGGTTCCAACCGCAAACAGTCGACGTGTTTGGTCAGCAAAGCCCTCTGGCTATGTGTGTATGTGTGAATGTGTGCATGTGTATGCATGTGGCTTCCTGTCCGTTGTCCCAGCGTCCGGCCGGTTGTAAGCCATTCATTTGTTCAATCATTCAACCGGAAGCTATACCGTTTGACACACATATACCTCATGGTACTCCCACACTCCCATCCTGACAGCACTCTGCACTCTGGCCCGACGGGCGGGTGTCATTTAAAACACCCGCACTTCTACGCGTTCCATGACACATGCAAATTTCCAGCTGGTACGCATCCCCCAGCTGTATACACATATCCATCCACGTCCTGTGCTATGCGAGACGCGTTCCCGCCGTGCGCCACTTAAATCATTTGATGCCGTAATTTGGCAATTTCTCGCAGATTTCAGTCTGACATTCGGATTTGATCAATTAATTTGAATAACACCGGCCATTTATCATTTGGCAAGCAAGGGTTGCCGGCGCCGTGGAGTATATAAAGAATAGTCAAAATATTTACGTAGTGAATTCTGTTAGTCCCTTGCCTTCAAATTGGATTTTTATTCCAACAGCGCAAATTGCTTTAATTGTAACAGGAAAATTAGGGCAAAGTCAATTCCATAGAGAACCAGAGATTGTACGTTAATCATTTTAAATTAATTAAGCAAAGGAATAGAATTCTCTTCATTTCAATTCATACGGCCAAAGGAATCATATACATATATTAGTTCGTAGAAAATTATTGGACTTACAAGACATTCATTTCTACAAATAATGATAATAAATGATACACAAAACACAAATATTCCGGTTTCTTTTTAATATAAGCAAGCATACTTTATTGCACTGCATACCAGCCGAGCATCCCCTTCATAATTTTTCATATAATAGACGCGCACGTTGCTTTGCTTAGAGTTTCTTATTTTATTTTTAAGCCCCAGCCAAAAGTCACAATACACCGCACGTAAAAAAGTAAGCTAATAAGCGGAACAACAAAGAAACACGGCATAGACACGGCCGCTTAGATAAATGAATGTTCAAGTTGTGGGAGGAACGGAAACTTGTACGTTGCCAACTCAGTGTATCCAATGCTACATACTTTGCATACTTTCGGGTGCTTCGCCCACATCAGAAATATGAATCCGAGTAATAAGCGTGAAGCAGAAAAAAAACCACAGCAGCAAAAACATCAACTGCAGAATACATTAAAAGAAAGAAGAAAAGAAAAAAACGTCGGCGAAATATATAAATGACTTTTTATGTTGATTTCATGGACGCAGCTGTTTGAGCAACGGCTTTATTCTACTCATAATTTATTACCTTGCACTTCTGTTTCCGGAAATTTAAATACAAATTTGTAAGAAATGAGCGTAATCGAAGTAGCCTATAGATTTTCATTTAACTTTCTCTATTGATTCATCGGTAATGAAGATTGTACGAAATATGTCAGCTACAGCTTTAAATAAATAATGAAATATTTAAGAATTTTTGACATAAAACAAAAAAGATAAACGATAGTAAATAGTTCCCTTATACATTCTGGTTGAAATTCCCAGCACTCTTTTAATCTTACTGAAATATATATACATACATAGAATATATATGCATGTAGCAATATATATATAGCTACACAGGCTCATTTTCCCTTCAGGTTTTTAACGTTCGCTCTTCAAAAATCATTTAGCAAACAAATAAAACTCGCGTATAATTGGTCCCCAATGTGGCATATGGAGGATTTTGTTATCTTTGGGTAACTTCTAATCTCACCAGCAAGAGCAACAGTGGTGAACGCCAATTTGATCAAAATCTGATTTGCATGTTCATTTTGCATAATACGAGTATGTCCTAAAATAAAAAAACGGCGTCAGGTCGAATCCAGTGAAGTGCCTAGCGTCACCCCAAGAAAAAAAAAAGTGAAGTTCATTTTTTCGTCCCGCTTTCTTTTATTCAAATATTTTCTTATGAGTCTCTGGCTAAAATTCGATTTGATTGTATGTCAACCAAAGTGAACCCCGCTAACGAGTCAAAAACAAATTTCACGCCTAACAACGCGGTTTGCCCGTTGCCTGTCGTCGATTTGCATACGAAATTCAGAATTGCGGGGCTCAGCTTCCTTGGGGTTGGTGCAACAATTACAGATGACAGGCTTTTGGATTCCTTTTTTTTTTCGTTTTTTTTTATGCATTTTTAACGTGTCAAATCGCGCGTCAGTCAATCGATGCTCATGTACTCGCCAGCCAACTCCTGCTGCACTCCCAACGGCATGTTTAATTTGAAAATTCATATTTCGTCGCCCATAAGTTGGCAAACATTGACTGACTTTCAAAATGCGTTCACTTCATTTTTTGTTTTCGTCTTTTTTTTTTTTATTTGTTTTTTATTTATTATTATGCCGGGGCACATGCTCAACAGCATTGCCCAAAATGTTCAAACCGCCCTGATCCCTGTTTACGATTTTTGCATGTTCCCGTGCGCTGGTTTCAATTTTACGCCGATTGGTTTTCAGCAATCGCCTGTGCAAATAAGCTGAGCAAGCGATAAGCCACAGTTCTCGGATTTGGCTTGCTCCCAGTAAAGGCACAGTACAAATTTAAATAAATACAAGCAAAGTGGAAAATAAAACTCCTGATAATGCCCAATGCTAATGCGTTTTTTATCACAGCTTAAGAAACTGAGATGCTACAATTCTGGCAGCAGGCGATGTTGCTGTTCATATACAACAGATTTAATACCACAATAAAATATATATAAAAATATATTCTAGGGATGTCTGATAAATTTCGGACTTAATAACAATAGTTAAATACATTTTTAAAAACGGCTTTTAATATTATATTTTAGAAACTCGTGTATTTATTACTTTTATATATATATATATATATATATATATATATATATATATATATATATATATATATATATATATATATATATATATATATATATAAAATTAACTAATACAAAACTCCATATAATCAAATTATCGATTCAGTGCTGCCAGTTTAGCCTATTTCAGGCTAAATCGATTGAAAATGAGATAGGATAGACCGAAATTGAGTCATAGTCCTTATGAGAACTATAGAGCAGAAGAAACTGCTGTCTATTTAATAATTATAAATATTAATGTCCAGCTATTTAGTATATCAACATTTGCCTTTATCAAGCATATACATATATAGGAGAGCAGTTTAATGAGATAAACTAATTTAACTACGCCTATATATATGTTTGTACGTCTGTCTGTATATATCTCTCTCTCTGTCTGTCTGTGTGTCTGTCTCTCCGTCTGTTTACCTGCCTAACAAAAGCTATAATTGAAGAAGAACTACAGAAGATCACTTAAGTTCTCTATATAGAGCAGCATTCTTCATTTAGTATTTATATTCAAGTAATACGAAGCTAGAGTGCACGAAGCAGCAGAGTGTGCTCCCATTGGTCACTTAAAGCTCAACCGCATCGGCTCCTACCTGATGTCTGAGTGATAGTCGACCTATATAAAGAGCAGCAACTGCTGCATTTCTTCAGTCGCCCAGGCCTGGTGGAGGTCACTCGTGCAGCAAAGTAAAGTGAAGTGAAGTGTGTGATCGTTCAGCTAAAGACCTAGAGGGAATATTTAAAGGAAATATTTGAAGAAATACTTGGAGGAAATACTTAAGGGAAATTTTCTTATAATCTATTTTATACAACAACTCCACACGATGCTCATATTAACTTCTGCTTGGGCACTCCAGACTGCCTAAATACTTTCTGATGT
Source organism: Drosophila arizonae (assembly GCF_054131065.1). Taxonomy (NCBI): domain Eukaryota; kingdom Metazoa; phylum Arthropoda; class Insecta; order Diptera; family Drosophilidae; genus Drosophila; species Drosophila arizonae. The sequence goes on along the minus strand of NC_142923.1, from coordinate 16,867,637 downwards.
GGAGTGTAAGGGCACATGAAAATAAAAAGTTAAAAGTAACTCATAGTTATTTAATATTTAAATTATACCAAAAACTTCTCTCTCAACTGGGCCCTGCCGAAAATGTAATGCGATACCAAATGTGTCTAACCAAGCTGGGAGTGAGGTTAATAAGACATGCCGTCGACGACAAGCCACTTACAACAATAGAAATGATTTTTGCATAATTTATTCGATGATTATTAGAGAGTCGTCGCAACAGAAGCGGCGTTTGCTAAGTGCACGACTTATACCCCTTACTTGCGGGCTTGGGAAAATGTCGCTTTTTATTGCAATTAGAATATTTCGCGCACAAAGGGACCTGACTGTCGTTGCTCTGGTTTCGTGTGTTTATGCATATTTCTTGGATTTAATTTTGTTTCTGGCACAAGTGATTATGTCCTGTGTGAGGCTCACCTTTCCAGCTGAACTCGAATTTGGTCCCCAGTGGCATCCTCTGTCACCCCGCCCCTCGAATCAAGTACTCTCTACACATGGGGCCCAGCAAGTGGTTGCTCAGTTTTATTTCGACTTCAATCATATTTCATGCGCGTCGCCTTCGCCCAGCATCCACGCCGTCATTTGGTTTATGTTTATTGTTTTGCCAGCTCTTTTGCCGTGTGCCGTCTGTCGTCTGCCGTGTGCTTTCATACACTTAGACATAATCAAAAAAGGTAATCAACATAAAGTTGAACGTCGACAGCAATGTTGTCAACTTGCTGTTACACCTCTCCAATTCTTATTAAAGAAGCTGGGCCGGGTCTCAGTCTCGGTCTCGGTCTCAGCTCGTGGCCTTAAGCCTCCAGCTTAGCGGCGTTTGAGCCACTTGTCACATTCACAAATGAATTAAGTGCCAAAAGCACAGCTCCGACACCAAAGTGATGTCGAGACTGGCTAAATGGCAGTCTAGATTTAAGTGTAGCGAGTAGCTTTAGTGAATTGAGAATAAGTTAGGGCAAACCCGCACTACTCTGCTCTTAATACATATCAATATTAAACTATATTTAGGCCCCTCCAGCAGGCAATGTTATATGAGCACAAAATTACTTGGAATTCAGAAAGGGTTGGTAGAGTAAGCTTTACCGGGAAATGCGGTAAGCGTAGGAAGTAATCAGTAAATAATTCAGTTATAAGAAAATAATTTTTCACCAAACATTAAAAAACGAATGAGACAGCCGCGCTCTATGCCAGGGGTTGGCGCACCAAGAGTAGACCAACATCTCAGCAGAGCTGGCAGGCGGCAAGCACGCAGAGGATGGCGAAGATGTTTGGCGTCACGTAAATAAGAATTATGAAAATAATAATGGAAAAAGGATTAAGATGGCAACGGTCGTACGCACTGCCGCAGCCTTTGCCTCGAACACAGGCGAATCTTTGCCAGCCCTCTAGACATGAAAGCCCTACATAATTTCAGCACCACAAGAAAGTCTAACAAATATCCTAGATCTGCACTTTTAAATACCCATTAATTGTTTCAAAATTATTGAAAATCAATAAAATTATTAAAAATGTAATTTTATCATTTCCGAAATAATTATAAATATGTTATATTTTATGTGTACTACATATATTTATTATTAACGTAAATATTAATTATAATTTATTATTAATAATTAATTAATTAATTAATTTTATAAATTATTTTAAAAAAGTCATTATGCAACATTCATAATAAAATTAAATTTTACTTATTAATGAAATATGAAAAATGTAATAAAAACATATTTTTAGCTTACACAATACAAATTTTATAAATATATTCAAAAAGTACACAAACTATATGTGAAAATTCTATTTTATTTTATTTTATTTAGTTATTCTGACCATGGAAATTGAACTCTTTTCCTTCCTTTCTTTCGAAAACATTATCATCTACCCTTTTTGTATACCCTTTGTTATTCTAAGATTTGTTATGCTATACGACAGTGCCAAAAAGACGACAAGAAATGGTATAGACGTTGCGGGCTGTAAAAGGTTATGACGCTAGGCGTATGTGCGTGAGCAAAGGGTTCTTGGCTCACTCCACATGTAGAATAATTATTGCATTTTTACAGTGCAGAAGTCGCTGTTGCTTTTCGTTGAATTTAATTACTTGCGCTTATACATGAAATATTAAAATGTTGAGAGGGGCAGGGTAGTTAGCAGTGGCAACTTAGTGAATTTTCAATGCGGCCACAGCCACCGTAAAGGCAAGGAGTCTACAGACTTAACAGCAAGCAACGACGACACCTTCGTGATTTATTACCAAAAACGCGATAATTTCCCATAGCGCTTGCACCAACTGTCCCACCCAAGCTACCAAAACCTCCCTGCCAGTCTTACAACGAAAAGTTGTTAACATTTTAGACGACTCTCCTTGAGTGTTCTTTTGCTTCCTGCACCTTTTCTTTTTTTTTTTTTTTTTTTTTTGTTGGGATTTAATTTCAATTTTCTACTTGACAAACGGCGACCAACAATTTGTCTATGTGGTATTCTTGTTAGTACCATGGATGGGGCAGGTTAATGAAAACGCCGGAGCATGTTCTAGCTTATTTTATATGCGGTATGTAATTGTCAGCCTAATGTTTCTGTTATGGAAGAAAAGATGAAGCAATTATACGTACAGCATATCCGCCAAAGAAATAAAAATAAAACGAAGACAATGCCATTGCCGTCACGTAATTATATTTTGCATAAAATTTATTGCCTTTTTGGTAGACCGAAACCATGTATTCATTTCTGCTTCAATGAAATTATTTGTACAGAAATTAATTAAAAACAAAAATCAAGGTGAGAAAAATATAAATTATATGTTGAAAGGCGATTTAATATTATGGACTTAGGACCTTCAGATATTACTTAGAAATCAAGATTTTAAATCAGCGAAATCACAAGAGTATGAATGATTTGATAGCCAAATAGGGTTATCCAGACAACTCAGTTGACAATACTGGTTACGATGTATGTATCTATAAATCTAGATGTATGTAGAGATTCTACATATAGATTATGAACGTCTCACCACAACTTCTGCTAATGTGTAAAACTCTTGAAACTGCAATGTACATTATTTTAACCCAAAGATAAGCGCCAAAATGTGACTTTTCGACTGTGGCCTGAAAACTTATAGATTACCCATTCACACACTTGGAAGCAGTCACATATTTTTATACCCTCTAGCCATAAAAGTAAAAAATGAGGCATACAAAAATAGTTTAGTGATTTGTAAAAGTCAGGTTGTAATGCAAAGCTTACGAATTTAAGGTAAATTTAAAAAATTTGATGGAAATGATTTTATTTATTAAAATAAAAAACAAATAAAATTAATCGATCCCAAATACATTTCATTCATGCCGCCGTAAATATAGTATCCCTGGGCGCAGGGTATGCGCTAGTTCACATAGTCCTCGAAATGTGTCTGCTGAATTTATACGCTCAAAAGCTCAGCCAATCTATACGGGCGGAGGGTTGCTGAATATAATCGTGGGGTAAAGCGCTACCTTTTGACGTTCTTAATCTATCAATAAAAGTAAATCAAAGTCAACCCCCAAACCATTGAGCGCATCGCTTCAAGAGGCATTTCCTGTTTTAAATTGAGGTAGCGTCCATATGGCATGTGTGAATATACTGATATGATGGGATATGGCAAATAACATGCTTCTTCTTCTTTTTTTTTCCTTTTTTTTTTTTTTTTTTTTTGCATTAATAAATTTCCCTTGTCTTCGAATCACTTCTATCCGCTGTTCGAAATGTGTGCTAAAAAGTGTAATTTTAAAAAGTCATAATCGCAGATAAGTGCGGTTTCATTGCCCAAGCAAATGCCAGACTGAGCTATTCATTACAACGGTTTGGCACACAAGGGCGGCTATATATATCACATATAATATTATCTGTATGCGTGTGTGTAAGTATCTGTTTATATGAGCTAGCAACGATTTTTTGCACAATTTTTTGCCTATAATCTTATGATATGCCCCACGCAAACTCTGCTCGGCTCCGCTGTGAAAACTCGATGATATACCAATTTCGTTCATTCCACATCCATTGTTATTGACATGATATATGTTGGTATTAAAAGTTATTGAAAAAACTGCTGACAAAAGATGTTTAAATATTTGCGCAAAGTACTATTCGAAAATTCCCATGAGGGATACGTATAGGTGTATAATCTGCAACTGAGTGGTTACCTTCTCTCAAATGCAAATGCTCTTTGATGTTGAAGAGAATTGTGAGCCAATAAAATATAATCCTCAAATATTAATGAAAATTAACTTCACAAGAAATTTTAATTGCAATTTTTGGCAAGTAATTAAAGAATAGGCGAGAACAAATATATTTAATATAATTAATTATGTTGATTATTCATGATTCATTGCTAAAACTCACAAAAACTAGACTATAAAAAATTAATAATTTAATAATTAAAATTAAAATAATTAATAATTCTTTATTATATACAATGTGTATTCCTCTAGGCCCACCTAGGCAAGAGTTAAATGAATATAAGATTTAGCAATAGAAAAGAATTTAAGCTTATTTACAATATCCAAGTGCCCTCTGATGGAAAAAATCTCACATATTGTTTATATCCCTATGCCCCCATTATTATCGATTAAAATATAAATGAATATTTTAACACGTTTTTGTAAAATTAATGAGCTCAATAAATAGCTCCCTAGCAGGCACTGAAAGGCTCTGAAAGGCCTCCCCACTGGCCGTGGGCTCATTTAAATTTAAATCCACATGTGTGCGCTTCGTGCATTTAATCTTAATTAAAAACCGGTTTTTCGAGTTCTGCTCTGTTCTCTCAAATTTTTTGGTGCCTTGGCTCCAAAGGTCGAGCTTATTTCTAGGGCAAAATAAACCGAGTGCTCTCCTTGGCATGGCCCACATTTATTTAGAATTCATCATCTTTCTGATTTATTCAGTCCAAATGAGCACGCGTATAAATGTTTATAATTACATACCGAAACTAATACACACGCTCACACACACATAAACAGACATGGGTGAGAAATATAAATAATAATCCCTCACAGTTTTAGAAGGGGTGGGTTACGTGTGAATGTTTATATATTCATGCAAAAACTTATGGGGTTTATTTTATCTTCAGCATATCACAGATGAAAACGCTTGCATGGAGTTTAATGATTTACGCTGGCTTGGAAAGCATATATATATCTTTTCATTTCAAAAAGGTCGATTTTTGTATTAAAAACTATTCTCCAAAGGATTCCAGGCAAGAAATTTATAATTTATTATTTATATAAGTAAATATTTAACGTATGTCTGCTATTTCTATAGTGAAACTAGAAATATATGTCAATGATATGTTACTATTCATGAAAAAACGTAAAACAAAATATTTAAAAATATAAAAAAAAAAAAAATAAATAAAAATAAAAAAACTATAACAATATATTTATAAATATAAATGTAAAAAAAAAATTTATTTTTAACACTTTTTAATAGTAATACTAGATTTCAAAAATTCAGCTATATTAAATATAAATATGAAAATACTGTTCTTAATATATAATATTTAATTAAATTATGGCACTACTGTCAGATTGCCTCAAAGTCAAATTTAAATCATTTCCAGTGACAGTCAATAAATGTAACCCTCGGCAAAAATGAGAGAGAGAGATGCTTGCTTAACTCCCAGACAGGAGTTCCACCATTCCCTACTTCACACAGCAGCACGGTTCTATTCTATTGCATGCCTATTTTGCGGCTGTTCAGCACTTAATTAAATCATAAATAAGCATCAAGCGACGCATCGACAATTAAACAAACATAAAAACAAACCAAGTGGTAATGCTCTCAGATGCTCGCTCACAAGCTAAAAACAACCACAAACGGAAAATTGCGCACTCAAATGACCAAAATGCATTCAATATTGCATTTAATTAAGTCAATTCCCGTTCAGCCCTGTCATAAAAGCCATTGCACACTTTTGGTCCATTTGGGGGTATTTCGTTTAACTGCAGACCTGTTGAGAACGAGTTCATTAACTTGGCCATGAGCTTTACTATTTTCTGTTAGCATCAACTCATGGTTTATATATTTTATATTGGTATGTAAAATTTAATTAACCGACAATTTAACTGTTCCAGTCATATGATATTTCTGTAGTATAGAGTAAAGCCACTTCGGTGTTGTCATTGGACAACTGTTAACGTTTTGATTTCAGCCCCACTGAAGTGAGATGCACGGCGTTTGACTGATAATGATATGTTGAATGATAATAATGACAACGTTACAGCTGCAAACGGGTCTTTCATCAACCATTGACCAGTGGTTCGGTTACAATGTTTATTTTAATTACTGAAATTGCATTCGAGTGCCAACTGCCAATTGACCGGGCGCTTGATAAAGTCCAATTCTCACTCCTGTCTCGCTTTTGGTGCACAGGTCTCTTGTTGTGTTTGCGTCCAGTGCATTGTTGTTCTTGCATTGCATTGTTTAAGCTACTTCCCCCATGCCCGAGCATCGGATGCATTTTGCCTTCGTTTAAGTTTACATTTGGTTTGGCTTTGCCCATTTGCCTACGGCTCGTACCAATTCCAGCCAACTCCATATATCAAAGTTTGTGCAGGTAAAATGACGCCGCGCAATAGCCAAGCAATGTTATGAGTGTCATCATCATCGTCGTCATCAACAACAACAGCAAGGGCAGCTGAACATTTTCCAGCCAGCCAGCCGGCCAACCACCCAACCACCCAGCCTGCATTATCTATGCAAGCGCACAAACTGCAAAGGTGTAGGAGTAGGAAGTTTGCACTGGTCGGTACCCAGTCTGTTCTTGGTCGGCAAGCACGCGCCTAGTGCAAACACTTCGAAAGCAGAAATGGAAGCATAATATTGAGCGATTCTAATAGTAATAAGGTAGGAGGAGCTAAAGCTGACAGACCCTCAGCAGTTGTCGCATTGATAAAAACTTTGGTACGTTGACAGCAAGTCTTACCTTAATGAACTTGTTAACGAAATATCGTAATTGAAAGAGAGAGGTGAAAGGCTTACGAATTCAGATCAGTATGCAAAAGAGAAAAGCAGAGAAGCAAAAATTGTGTGCGTGTGCGTGTTGCTCTCACTCGATGGCTGGAAGCAATAAAACAGATCAACTCAAACTCTGCCCCATATTTATGTAATATATGTATATCTGTACTCCCAAAATGCAGTTTTACCTAGCTAGCCCTCCGCATCCCGTGTAAAGTACAAGTTGACGCTATTCTATGCCATGAGTATTTTCTTGTATGGCAAACCTAATTTGCTGTTTCCCTTTGAAATTGGATTATAATTAAAATATAATTGAACTATTAATATGCCACAAAAAGACGCTTTGATATTCAAATGTCGCTAAAAAGTTTGATTTGGCTTATTTTCAAATTTGATGCATAATTCAAAAAGTAGCCACTAGGCACTTCGGTCCATCAAGGGTTAAGCAGCGCGAGCTTTACAGCATATTTCATATTTCATGGTTTCATGCCCAAATAAATGCAATGAATTTCATCAATTGACTTGATGCGCACATTGACGACGCGTCGTAAGAGCTGTCATTACCGGCATCGCAGTTCGCTCTAGACTCCTCCATTTGCATATAAATTGGTTTTGGTTTCGTGTTTGGTATATTTTATACTCTGTCCATTAAGTAAGTACATTGATTTCGCTCTCAAGCCTGTCAACAAATATTTTGAGCATGGTAAAAAACATTTTTTTTTTTTTTTTTTTTTTTTTGAGTAAAAAAATAAAAGTTGCACAATTGTTGTTGCTACAATTTATCTCTATTATAATTATTATTATTAGTATATGCTATACTATATACTACATAAAACTTATCTACGGCTACCTTCACTTACTTTTCAAAAATAAAGTTGCAACAAATGTAAAAGGCAAGTAAAACATGTTCTATACAAACGAACAGAGTATTCCACAGTCAGTTATATCCAACTGCAAAATTCTCTCTTGTTTTAGTATATTTTTTGTCAACTGCTTATCGGGTTGTTGACATCTGTTTGTTGTTGGCATTTGCTGGACGGGAGTATTGTCAATGGACTCATTTTTAATTGACGCAATTTGCGCTTAAACGATTTGACAATTCAACATGGCCCGAAGCCAGCATTGCCGACACCCGTGGTGACAATTATATTCGTACGGATCAATGCAGAAGTGCCCATGTTTTCACAGTCCTTCCCTAAGGCATAAGCATTTATTTTTAATTTTTGGGGGAGAAAACAAATATTTACTTACACATAATGGTAAAAAATAAATTTAGAAATATATTTAAAGATATATTTAAACATCAAAAACAGAACAAATAATCATATAATCTATTATTAATCTAATTTGGAAAATATAAATCTACACATTATTAATGCGTATTTTTAAATCTTTAACGGATATTATTCAAGATATTAAAATTTCTAATTGTGCAACTTTTTCAGTTATTAAAATATATTATTTGTAAATTTAAGAACTTCATTAGTGGGAACAACGAGAGCGAAATAAAAAAAAAAACAAAATTCGGATGCTAGCCGATCGCGAACAAGCTCGTTAAAGAAATAAGCAATCTTTAAGCAGGCGTTGCGAGGCTGTAAAAAATTATTTGTGAGCTATAGTTGAAGTGAATGAGTGAAAAAGATATATAATGTATATACATATATACATATATATAATTTTTCTTATTATTATTATTTTAATACAGTTTTCCGATATTGTACGTTGCTTGCAACTTATTTTAATCCATGATTAAATTATGCAGAACTTAATTAAACAGCTTTGCTTTCAACAATCCCAAAATTCATATTCAACCATTTGTTATAGGTATCGTACTTCTTAGCAAGTACAGCACAGAATTTAGTCCACGACATAACGATTTTCCTTTAAGAAAAAAAAAAAAAAAAAACATAAGGCACGTTTTTTAAAAGCACAAAGTTGCGGTACGTAGATGACAAAAGACTGGGGGACATTATTTTTCATGTCGATGCCTAAAAAGGCCAAAAGTCTGTCAAGCTTTTAGCGGTTCGCAACGTTTTGTTTGCCCTGCTGATTCTTTTGCATATCTGATGGCACATGGCCTACCGAGCACCCCCAAGGGCAGGTAGATGCTGTTGCGCTTTGTTTCTATTGTCATCAGCTGAAATTGGCTTTTAATGTTGCCGCAGAGATATCTTAAGAATAATTGTTTTGCGTGTTTTTCTTGATTTTTTCCGTCCCAGCTGACCCCGCAGGTGTATTTTATTTGTAGCTGTCGCGATGTTGGGAAACTTTTATGTTTCTTAAGGGTAATAGTACTTCCCAACGTTCAGCAAAAGACTGGGACCGTTTAATTGTACAAAGGTGCGAAAGTTCTTAGTAATTGCTTTTGTAAATCCTCAGTTTTGTTAGCGAACTCTAATTAAATTTTATATTAAACACTAAAAATGCATTCTAAATACTAAAACTTCAGCACAGTTGATGCAGTTAAGTCGATGGCTGCACTGACCAAGTCCAACAATAGATATTACATGGCAAACACATTCATATATGCATGCTAATAATAAAATGAAAAGAAGTATCATCTCTACCAATTCGACATTGTTCCACCCCATAACCATGAAATTGCTTTCCGCTTGACGCCCCATTCTTAGCCTGTGCTACAAGAATTGTTATCAAGCGACCCATATAACTGGGCTGGCCTCGAGGAGAGGGAAGCTTCTACTGTTGCGCCGTCGGCAAGAACAAAAAATCGTCGAGGAACAGACGCAAAAAAAATAAATGTTTTTTTTTTTAAAGCCAATGCGCAAAGTGGGAAATAAAAGGTTTTTGGGGTGAGTTTGCATTTTGGGTAGGCAGGGTGGGTTCGGTCTTGTGCCAGGTTTTGCAGTGCCTGCAGATAGGCACAATAATTGTATCAAAAGCATATTTTCCATTCTAGTAGAACGAATTTTATGCCTTTTCAATAAACATTAACCGATTTTGGTATTTTTTCATAAAAGACCAACAACAAGAACAACAACAACAGCAGCAGCAGCAAAAGCACATACCTCCCAAACCAAACAGAAATCATATACGACTGATCTACGCAATAGCACTCGACTCTAAGGTATCCCTTGTGCAGATACAATAATTGACATATTAGCTAAGACATTACCAGACTACGCTTTGAAGACAAAGACAATGATTTGCTGGACTTTCAACCAAAAACTATGGTAGATATATGATATTGCAATAACAACGTTATATAAAATAATATCTGATATATATTTGAAACCCTCAGCTTTTGACGTGTATGACATGAGCTGCCATTTACACATCCACATACGCTCATTGATACAGGGTATATAAATAGCCATGTATGCGGCGCACCAACGTAAGCAGCCAAAAAGTATGCAGTGCTTTTGTGCGGCAATCATTCATGCGTTCATTATTTCATAGACTACGAGTTGAGTGCGTCGCATGCCCAAGCTCATCCCCATACATACATACATACATACCGTTCGAAAATATTTTTGTTGCCTACTTTTTTGGACTGGAATATGTAAAGTTAGTAACCCGAAAACAAAAATGGCAATCAATGAGTTGGAAATATTTGTTCAGATTTTTTTTCAATTTTTATTTTCCTTCGCTTGAAAAAATATTAGCTTCACTTCTTTCATAGACTGCGCCTTTTTAAATTAAAAAATAAACAAGCAAAATTAAGAATTCCCGTTTTAGATTATCGAATTATATGTATTTTTATTTATATGAGAGCAACAATGTAAAATTTGTAAATCAAAAAATATTTTCTTTTATGTATCTTATAGACAAGGGATAATATATTTGTTACTAGCTATTTATAATATAATATAAAATATGTCATTTAATAATTAAAAAAAAAAAAAAAAAAAAAAAAAAAAAAAAAAAAACAATTAACCAAAACCATCAATATAGTCTATAGTTGGCCAAAAGAGCTCTGAGCTCAGCATGTACATAATTTTCATATCATTATTTTAGCTTGACCATTTGCCGGTGTCTTTGTCTAGAGCTGAACGAACTCGCATCGATCTTAGAAACTTTTTGTTCTTTCCAATTTAAAGATGTAATAGCAACACCCTACATAATTATGCTTCTTCTCCCATTCACAGTTAGCAGACGTCGCATCGATTTTGTTCTCAAGTTACGCCAGCTTTTGTTTACACAAGAATTATGTTTAATGAGAGAGACCCCGCCGTTGTCGAAGGCTTTCGCATTGCTATTGCTTTTGGCATTGCTGGCATTATTACCCTCATGCTAGGGTTGAATCGCGCGGCTGGGCTACAAAAACTGACAATTATAATTACAAGGTCTTAAGGTTTTTCGTAAAAATTATTATTTTAATTATGGTTTGGCGGCGAAATATTCTGAAATGGGGTTGTAATAAAATCTTGTATATTTATGCGCAACATCAAGTAACACAGATCATAAATCGCTCAACAATAAACATAAATATATATCGACATTATACGATTGTCTCGCACATAAAAACCAAAAAATCATGTACACAAAATAATCTAATCAACTGGCATAATCAGTTTTTATGGACCAACACGCTGACCAGTTCGAAGCAATCATAATATTTTTTTATTTATATATTTACGTACATATATGCAGGGAGTTTTATTCGCTGGACAAACACGTTGATAATTTTTATTTGCTCTTTGGCAACATGCTAGCTCGTCTGTCGCTGGCAAATAAAATAAATTTTAGCTGTACTTTTATTTTCCGTGTTGCCGAAAGAGTCCGAGTAATAATCATTTACTTAATGTGCCACACATTTCTTATTTCTGCTGACCTTTTTCTGGAACGAAGACGAACCTGACGTTGTGGACGTTGTGGACGATGCGGACGATGTGGACGACTCGGCTTAGACAGGACAGCACACAGATGGCCAAAGTTAGATTGGACACTTGCGCAATTTGCGCGTAATGAATATAATTGAGCTTATCAAGTGGCTACATTATCTCTCCGAAGTCCTACTGCTTACTTGGGCAGGGACATTTAATAGAGCTCGCACGTGCGATATACAAATGTATATATGAAGGAAAAATTCCTAAAAAAAAATTTCTTGCATTATTGACTAGCTTTATTGTATTATAAATCGTTTAATATCCTTATTTTTACTTGTGTACATTATTTCAAAATTAATATTGAAGCTAAGAGTTGCTTTAAGCCGGAGCAGACACGCTATGATTCGCTCTGTTTGACTACAACTTTAAAAAAATAGTCAAGTTGCAGAATTAGTCTACAAACATTTGCATCGAAAATAGTTCTGCCAAGCCACAAATAAAATATATATAAAATGTACAAATAAAAAAACTGTATATATCATAATTTGATCTCATATAACTACATAAACCGAGCACTACCTCTTTACGGCAATACGGCTCAATTAACAACTTTTGAAGGCTGTCAACAGGTAATTACATTTCATATGACACGCTAACCAATAGGACTTCACAACAGAGACATATACATCATCCGGCTGAAAGATAAACGCTAAAAGAAACATCTTGTTAATGTAACAACTCAATGCTGTATGGCTAACAACTGTTCGCAAGTATATAACCGCAAATGGCTCTCCCTTACTCCCTTAGAAGTTTAACTTAAGCAATAAGAAACTCATTTCAAAAGTATCAGAAAACCAAACCGGCAATTACATACATGATTACCATTCATACGCTCAAAAACAATTGGAAAACCTAGTCGATAATTATAATGTGTGTAAGAACAAGCCGCAACCGCATCTAGGCACATAAAAAAGGCAATCGCCCTCTCTTCTATTTTTTTCTCTCTCTTTCTCTCTCTTTTAATAAAATGGAAAATGAACATGGACCTCATCCTAGTAATGCAAGCAGTTGTCCAGCTGTCCGGTTGACCGCAAAATATGCCAAGTCAATTTAATGCCAACGGCAATGCATTGAAATCGAAAAGTGAAGCGTATTGAATGCCAAATTGAAATTAAATTGAAATTTGATTGGACTTGGGCCCGCAAAGCGAAGCAGTCGACCCGAAGGTTGGCCTACGGGGCTGTTCGCAAAATTGTTGCAATTAAATAAACATAAAATGTCAGCGACTTGGAAAATAATGCCGATAACTTAAACACGGTTTGCGAATCCGGATGGCCGGGCCACTGAACCGTATGCCGAGCCGGGTCCGCTACGCGCTACAGTTTGGCAGTTTGGGAATGCTTGCGGTCTTTTTAAACAAACCGCAGGTGTTGCATACATCGGCCAGCTTTGCATTAATTATGATGTTTTGTGCAGTGCGGAACTGGCAGAGCTTGCAGGAGTCGCCGGAGTCGCAGGTCGTGCAAACTATTTGCAATATAAGCCAGCATTTTGTCGTAGCACGGTTAAAGTGTCCCATACTTACTGACTGAAGCAATTTTATTGCCATGCACAGGAAGCTGCATAGACGACAGCATCGTCGTCACTCTGCTATGTCCTGGAGCTCATGGGAGCATGCATCTTGTGTGACCCGTAACTTTACAGTTTCTTTGTTTATACTTCAGCCAACGATGGCTTATGGTTATTGTTTCCAATGTTGTTGCTCCAGCAAATTTGTTGCTGTTATTATTTTAGTTGACTGCTCAACTAGTTTTCCTACTCAAAAAGGTATCAGGGGGACGAACGAGAAATGGCCACATAAAATCTTATTGTATATAAAAAAAAAACTATTACATTTCTCTAGGGATGAAAATATGATTAAAATCGATTTATTAAAAGCCATCGTTGCTGTCGCTGCTGCAGCAAAAAGGTTCTACATCAATATACACAACATATGTTACCAAAAACTTTATGCCACATATATGCAAAAGGTTCCTCCAAACTACTCATTAAACAGCTAAGATGTAACTGCTGGCGAGGTGGGCACAGTGGTAACTAAATATTTAATATGCCGCAAATACCGAATTGAGGCTTTAGGCTTAAATATTGCTGTCTAAAGGATAATATGTGAATATTTTAAAACTGAAAAATAAATACAATACCATATTAAAAGCTAAACTGTGTTTAGGTTGTGAATTGATGAGAGTTGGTGAATGCCTGAGGACAGTACATAAAACGTTGGCAGCAACGTTGATCAGCATTTAAAAATGCTGACGATAGCATGAGTATAAATAATGGGTGCTTCATTTGTCTAGCGATCTCTTAGGAATCTACTAAATTGATTTCATGCTTCCAACTGATACTCAACAGCTTGAATATACCATAAACCTAAATAAAGGCTTACATCTTTAATATACTAAATCTCATGTACTTATTTTTTGTATATTGAAAGGAGGTTACTAGACCGATAACCAAGAGCAAAAAACAAAAAAATAGATAAGTAGAAAATTAAAACCTAATTGGAAACCTTACTCACTTTCTACGATCTAATATGACATTCTTTAAGTTCACATATTCATAAAATATAATATTTTAGCCACATATGTATGTAAAAAGTAATGTATATAAGCAATTAGTCGCCACTGTGCACAGTTGTTGTTCATCTACCTTTGCCTTCTACTTACCCACTGTTGGAATAACTTGAAAAACAAATTTACTATGTACACTTAATGTCTAGACAAAGCCTCCAATTACCTTATCCGATTACACGAAGATTTTCGCAGGCAACCCAATGTAACCCGTTGACCCGGCATGCCTCGTATTACTCTCTGGTCCCTTTGGGCCCATCTCACACTGTCGTCGTTGACGTCATCAAAAATGTTTCAAATTATTTTCTGCAGAAGTAATAGTCGCCAACCGGGGACATACCAAATATACAAAAGGAGTAAAAAGCACTTAAGTGCCTCGGTCAGGACTTGGATTTTCAAATGAAGTGCTCCACCGATCGCGTTCTCTCTTTGCTATTTCCGGTATTGTTTTCATTGTCCCATTCCACCCGCCCTCGCCCCTCTCCCACGTTGTTTCAGCAAACAGGTGTAAAGTTAAATCATAAAATGAAATTAAAATAAACCAAAACTGCGTAAGGCAAACGTAATGAAGTGGCCAACATGAAAAAGGATTTTCCTGTTCTCATTTTTGTTTTTTTTTTTTTTTGCTATTCCCTGCGTTTTGAGCTAAAAACGTTGTGCATAATTAGCTTAGTATATGCTGCTTTTCTCTTTTGAAGAAAAAATTAGTTGAAATATTCATAAGCAGAGGGCAGACCCTTCAAAAATTTTTATTATCACGCTGTCCCCCACATAAAAGAAAAATAAACAGAGACACGGAGAAACAGCGATGCATATTTAGCCCTATTGCAATATAATTTATTTAAAATCCTATTTACGTAGCAGGAAGCAGGAAACGTAGCACAAGCAAATAGACATTGAGTTAACAGAAGGGATATCAAAGTACATGAAAAAGTCATTTTTATTAATGTGTAAAATTACTTATTTTTACAAAACCTCAATTAAAATGTCTATGTTGAATTTATGTTCAATTATTAATGCTTATATATATTATATATTTCAATATATTCATGATAGAGTAAATATGTATATATAAATGAAAATCAATTTAGCTATTTAGTTCAGCCAGAACATTTATTCGGATAATTAAATATTATTTCAATTTGCCATCTGCCACTGAGGGTTGGCGTGAGGCTTAGAGAAGCGAAAGTGTGCTGACCTGATGTTTGAATTAACCCTCAATGATGGAACCTTCACTGATTGAAAGATTTTAAGCAAGTATAAGCGATAAGCAGCGAAGAAAATATGAAGATATATATATATATATATAATTCGCAGGTCAAAGGCAAGCTTCGATTTAAAATCGTATTAGAGCTTACAGAGATTTCCTTTTGGATATTTATTAATTGGCTGGCTAAAATATAAGTTGATATGGAAAACTTTTGTAAAATTCCAATATATAGTTTCGTTGTCTTGAGCAACTTTCTTATATTTACTATACCCATATTCCGTTAACTTTACCATATAAGAAATCGTTGACATTGGCATATCCCCTAGCTATGGAGTGAAGAATCCGCTTGGGCAGCAAAGCATAACAAGTCTTGCATTCTAATTGATTGGAATTGAAAAAATGTAATCAATCGAAAATTTTTCATTATTCAATGAACTAACATTGTTTCTAGAGGAGAGTTCAATTTTTAAATTAGCTTTTTTGTAATCCAAGGCGCAAATATTTCAGTCGATTCGTCTTCAAGTTCAGTTCAAGAAATTAGCTAAACAAATGATGCAAGAGAAACCAGAATGCCAGGCATATTCTCCACAACTGTCGGGCAATTAAACGGAACCCAACCACGCTCGCGCCCATCTCCCTCAGGCACTGATCCAGTGCACGCAGCGAAGCAAACGGAAAATTCATTACAAACAAATTAACAAATAAATCAAATTTCAATACGAAAATTTGTGTTTGCGAAAACAATTTTGAGTGGGGTTCCGGAAGTTGTATGTATCGAGGGTATCACAAATCGCATGCCACGCCCAAACGCTTCGCCCAGACCAGAAAAATAGCGATGGGGCACCACTGACAGCCGGCAAATCGTCTAAAACTGTAGCTGTAGCTGAAGCTGAAGCTGAAGCTTTCCACTTGAGAAATCATTTGTCTAAATTAATTCCTGTCGTTTACATTTGCCAGAACAGAACAGCAAGAGAAATCAAAGATTAAGACAAACATTTACTACTCCTTCTCTGACCCACCCACCACCGAAATTGGCAGGCAGGCGGGCGGGCAGGCAGCTGCCATGCCTTGGAGCTGTCTAACTCTAAACTGTAAATATTATGCTGCTGCTGCTGCTGCTACTGCTGTTGTTGCCTCACGCCTTTCCTTACCCATGATAAATGACATGATGCGCATTTGTTGGATCAACGTCGCCGCCGTCGTCGTCGTCATTGCCGTCGCCGTCGCCGTCGCCGTCGTAGTCCTCGCGTTAATAACTCATTTGAAAATTCCGCCGACAACGTTGCATACGTACATTTTTGCCCAAAAAACAATTAAAATTGTTTGGCCGGGTTGAGTTTCAGGTAGCGCATAATTATAACTCCTATATCCTATATAGTATGATATCCAAAACGCGTAACAGAGTTTCAACCCTTTTTTACAGCTCCAGCTGACATGAGAGACTCGAACTCGAACTCGCACTCGAACTGGAACAGGAACTCGAGCTCGACCTCGAGCTGTTTCTGTTGCAACTTTATTGGGAATTGAGATTGTCACGTGGAAGTCACGCTGGCAGCACAAGTTGTCGTACCAGCTGAGTGTGAGCGAATGCTTCTCAATAATTATACTGTCACGAGCAGAGATTCGACAGTCAATCTGGAATTTGAGCAACTATTTGACTGCAAAGACTGAATATAAAATATGAACTGAAAAATAGCAATGCGTCTATAAATATATTAAATATATGCTAGCACAATTGATTTTTAAATAAATATTTAATCACTACTATATTTACTAGAATTTTAGTATTTGCTATTTCCCAATAGATGTGTTACGATTTCATTTCAGATGACTTTCACATAACGCCCTTTACATTTTTCACATTGCCCAAGTCGTTAAAAACATTTTGTAGATAATCGGGAGACTTGCGAGCATAAGCAACAATTAGTTTATACGGCGATATGAAGCGCTCTTGCGAATGCTCAGCATTGGCTTTCGTATCCTGTTTGAGGTTCATGGAAACAACGATATCAACGAAATCATTTAGGAACTCTTCGTGCTGAGCCATTGGAATCCGCTCCAGAAAAGGGCAAATCGCCTTAACATTGTCTAATAAAAGATAGAGTTTGTAAATGATTTGAAACGAACGAAACTTTAAATCGTGAAACTCACCTTTCAATGTCTGGACGCCTTCGTATACAAAGACTTCGCTGCGCAATTCCACATTCTTATATACAAAGCCAGCCTCGTTGAGGAGCTCTTCGAACTGCTTGACGGGATCAGTGCTATAATGCAAGGGCGAAATGAACTGATCCACATCTTGCATATAAGATGCCCACTTGGCATCGCTCTGCAGCACCTTGTATACCTCATAGATGGGATTTGTGGCCAGAAACACCAGCAGAGTATCGCCACCTTCGCCACGCAACAGATTGTAGATGTTCCGCAGAGCAGCTCGAAGATTTTGCACCCAATGCAGACAGTAAAATGAAGTCACGTGATCGAATCGACCCTTGAGCTGCTCTGGCAACTCTTCGCAGCCAATATCGAGCACTTGAAACTGCGTTCGGGCATAGCGCTCGTAACACTTGTTGGCATAGCGTACCATTTGCATTGAGACATCGGTGCCCACCAGTTGTTCGAAGCTCTTCGGCAGCAAGGGATGCACGAAGTCCATGAGCACATTTCCTGGACCCGAACCGACATCCAATAAACTGTCCTGTCCATCGGAGCGCCACTGAAGTATCGAAGCGTACTCGCTCAAAATGAGCTTGGCATCGTGACGCTGCACCTCGTTGGCGCGCTGATAGAGAGACGCCAGGTTCATTGTGCTCACTAATATCGGAAGCATGGATCCAGCGCTTATATAGCATTTTTCAGATGCTTAGAGCGAACAGAGAGTATAGAGAGAGAATAGACAGTGTCGCCAGCTTTGCTGACATTGGCCCTCAGTAGCATTTTATTTTTGAAGCTTCGAGTATTGCCTGCCCATAATATTCCTCGTTTTAAAATAGCTCAAAATTTTAGAAAAATGTATCTGTGTGTGGACATATTCTAATATATACTTGTTAAAATATTCACAACTTCAATGACTTTTTTTTAATAAAAAAATGTGTAATAGGTTAATATTAGAAACCTCTTTAAAGGCTAACACTTAGTCTATGTCCTACAAGGTTTTTCAAACATATATCTCCGTTATTACTACTTTCAATTCCTACAGGGTATATAATGTCAACTCACATACATTTGGTAGACATTTTTGCATACTTTGTGCATAATTCTAGACAACGCTCAATAGCATTAGTGACCTCGCTACGACTTGGACAAAGTAGCTCAAGTTCTAGGTCATGCTGGATAAGCAACACTTCCTCACTTAAGCCACGTAACAGCCCATTGAAATGTAAATATATTTTTCAATACTTTTACTGAACAAATGAATAATTAGAATGAATAGAAAAATATACAAAATTTGTGTATTGGTGGTATATTAGATAATATGACATATGCTCGAGAGAGAACAGGCATTCAATATAAAGATATTGAATTATCAGTCCGTTGACCTTCATGAAATAGACACAAATGGGATGAAAGTATATCAAGTACCTATAGCTGGTATAACATACATGAGCCTCCCACGGTTTTCTAAACAAAAATAAGAATAATAATTATGAATTCTTCACACCATCTCCGAAATACCCTTACAAAATGGCATATGATTATTATTTCTTTCGATTTCATTATTTTCAATCATAATATATATGAATATATGGTATTAGTTCCAATAAAAATATTTAAAAAAAAAAAAAAAAAAAAAAAAAAAAAAAAAAAAACAAATTGCTATCGAATAAAATATATTTTTATTTTATTTTTATTATCTACTCACAAAAATTAATTATATAAATTTCTCAAGTTTTAATATTCTTTGAAGCTTCACAATTTGTCTACTTTAGTATTTAATGTTTCGAAACAGTCGACCCTTAATTCTATTTTATAAACAAAAAAAATATTAATATCAAAAAGTTAAACTTTTTTTTTACTGTAAACGATTTTAACATATAAACAATCCGAATATATATCCCCCATATCAAAAGGTATATATAATTTACCGTTTTACAGACTTACTCCCAAAACTAGTTTATTTACAATAAGACTGATCAAATAGCTGAATTGTTAATTCCAATTAAGAAAACACATCTACCCTACATAGCATTCCTGCTGGGGACAAAATTAGAATTATGAAAGTGCATTTGAAGAGCTAATTGTTAGTCTTCTCTATTGTATGCTATGTGTTCTATGACTATTCTTGGTTGGAATAGAAAGAATCAATACAGTTGAAGCGCCTACGTTAAGGTAGGCACTGTGACTCGTTCTATTTTAGGATGTACAGCAAACATGAATATTTCATAGAGAATAACATGATTTCAGTTCGTCTTTTCACCCCACTTCTGGCGCTGAAAATATAAATTCATTAAAAACATTCCATTTGGCCGTAAATGCATTACTATAATTACTGTCGAGCTACGCACATATACTCTGGGATACGCTTATCTGACTTCAAATATGTCACATATGATGACAAGGACTGCGTTTGATGTATATTTCGTGTACAAGAGTTGAGCGAATTCTCTGTTCTCTGGCATTTTTTGGTCTTGCACTGCGACATCAAACAGGCTTTGTTTTCCCAATTATGGCATACCTTGCGCTTCTTAATGTGTGGGTGTCACAGCTAGTTAATTGTATTTACGGCAATCCTGGCCCAAATGGGCTCACATGCAAAAGGGGTTTGATGGAAGTTGTGTTTAGGATATGAAACTGGAATTTCGCTCTAGCTGTTGATTGGAGGGTTGCTTATGGTGAGATATGTTTGACTTTATTACTTTTTAGAAGCTGTGTAATTCAATTTCGAAAGCTGTCGATATCTATCAAGAGTCTTCAAAAGGGATAACGCTTGCATTTATTTTGTAGCAAACGTTTGACTAGCCAAACAAATTAGAATATACTGATCAGGTCCATAGTCAGTCAAATTTCTCTAGTTTCTGATTAATATTTTTAGTACATTTCACTAAACTGAACTTACGTCTCGACTAAATCAATCGAAATACAATAACTACGCCGTACCTCCCCATACCCGTCCAAGTCAATTATTTTTGGGGTCATTCTCCGCGAGGGATGCGTTTTTGGTGTAGGGCTCAAATGATTTTGCTGTATGAATGTTTGCCTAAAACTTTAGAGCAAGGCACAGTATGCTCACTCTATGCGCTATATGTTGTTGTTACACGCCCGTAAGTCTGTAAACAAAGCAAGAAATGTATTTGAAAAAGGGTTGGGTTTTCGTATAAGGTTTATAGTTTGATGTGAATAAACGAGATTTTAATGTTCCATGGGGGAATTCCACTTATGACTGCAGAGAAAGTGAGACAAGCTGAAGAAGAAGAAGAGGACTGAGGGTAGTCATGGATTTCAAATACAAAGCAAATGCTGATTTGTTGATATTGATTAGTGCGAACTTGCCATAAGGGTAACAAACGAAATCTCGAAATCAAGAAGGAAACTTACGGTGTGGGTGTGTCTTGGGAGACGCAGCCACAACTTGATGAGTATTTAAAACTTTTCCATTGTCTGCCTGATGAATATTTAATTAAGCGTAGGAGAGCAACACGTTTGAGTCTCCAATAGCAGGAAGATAAAAGTTGGAACTCACACTTTAGAGCTACAGCGAAATCAACAACTGCATTTATTTCTGGTATATATGATATAACAACTTCTTCTTTGACTTATTGAATATAAGTTTCCTTATACATCTCAAAAGCTGATTCCACAATAAAGAAAAAAAAAAAAACAGAAATTGAAATGTATTTAATTATATTATTTCGATTTGAAAAAGTCTTGTATCTTCAATGTTTTGTAAAAGCAATTCATTTTTCTTTAGCTGTTTATTAAAAATCAATTACAAATTCTATAAATCGAATTGAACGACTACCAGATGCCCTAGACAGGCGGGTATTACTAAATCAACTCAGCTATTGTAGCTAACAAAATTTATGTACTCTATTTTTTCTTCTTCTGCTTTCTCTTCCGCTTCTTGCAGCAACACGTAATCGTTATACCCCTTCAAGGGGTCTTTGCGATATAAAAAGTAAGAGAAACAAAAAGAAGTAAAAGGGATACCTTGCCGCCAAATAGCCGAAAGCGTGTGAATGTTGCTGGCAGTCCATAGCCACAGCCGTACATACATATACATATACATACATATATACACTTTCACAATACTTTGTATATTAATTTGTTTTCTCTTTGTTTCGATTTTGTGGCGCTGAAAATTAATTAAAAATTACATGAATGAACGTTGAAGGATAATGAGCCCCTAAGCTGATTTTGCGCTGAAAATATTTAAAGAAAAAAAATTGTCGACTGCGCGCCACATGAAAACAAAAGGAGGTAAAAAACAATAATTACGCGAGAGTGATCGACTATCAAATACCCTAATCTGCGCTTTTTTGCGACTATGAAGCCTACCAGATTCAAACTTTGATACGTGGAACGGATAATATCTGGAAACTTCCTTATTAAGCGTCTTCCATACATTTTCACGAGCCCTATATACCCTTATCACTCATTATCAATGACGACAGGGTATAAAAAGTGCTTGCCGTGTATTCAGCTACGCAGGTATTCGCAAGCAAAAAATATAAAGTAAATGTATTCTATGTTAAAGTGCTTAACTTGTAGATACCCTATTCCCAGTATTCACCTTCACGGAATTATGTGGAATATGAATTTGAATAAGGACTATGCAAACCCATTCTTAGTTTAATGCATACATAGTTTTATATTTGAAAACTCATTGGTATATAACAAAATCTAAGGGTATTCCATAATCGACTACTCAACGACAAGTGCACTTTATTATTTTTATTTAATATCGACGAAGCACCAAACTGAAAAAGTGGAAAAAAGCTGGAATGGTAAATAGGGAAGGCGAAAATTGGAAAAATGTTCTCAAACGTAACAAAATATTTTTGTAAAATAATTAAGTTTTCTTTTTGTTTGCTGCAAATTATTACTGCGTGTGGGAAAAAGAAGGCATTGATGGAGAAAATAACCGGTTTTCGGTCAGTCCGTAAATGCCGCAGCGAGAAATGTAGAGTAATCAAATGTTATATTTAATATAAATAATCATGAATATTAATTAAATGTTTTAAATAAATCTTGACTACAGTCAAATTGAATGATTAATAACGATGAAACTACAGCAATGCTAAGGCCACAATAAAAATATTTTTAAAATAAAACTTCTTCACTCAACTTGGGTATTCTCTAAGAAAGAGGCAAACGCCTTTTCACTTGCTAAGTCCCGGCAAACTTTAATTGAAAATATCTTATTATATTCGTGTTATAGTCAGCAGAAAACGAATCCAAGTATGTAAGACAGGAAAGCTCGAAGAGAAAATACCCTAAGTTCCTTGTCCTTTGAAGCAAACACAATAATCTAATCTCAGGACTGAGCTATGCTTCTTTAGCTGTTACATTTGCACAAAAACAAGATACCCAATGTCCGTGGGCCTACGGTATCAAAAACCAGTGATACATATAGCTTGCAGAACTTTTTGACTACCAAGAATAATTTGTATCATATACAATCATGCTAGAGATGCGAGAGAACCGGACACGAAATTTAAGATATGCAATTAGTATATCAAATGTTTTGTCTACAAATGTATAAATATGATTTAAATCTTTTAAATAAATATAAATGATTGTCATTATAAATGTGGACAGTTAATCTATGGATAAACAACCAAGTACGACTTGCTAGCTCAGCTCAAAATCGCAGTCGAAATCGAAATCGTAGTCGATGTCGTGTCATCGCAATCACGAGACAAAGCTCATCTACAGTTTGTATATAAACAATTAATTTCCTTTCTTAACGATGTAGTAATGAAATTTAGCCAATTTAAATTGTAATGATTTGGCGTTTTTCGAAATGTTCCATGGCCAAAAGTTGCCCATGGCCGGGCATCTTTGTTGCAAAGTAGCTGAAATGACATTAAAAAGGCAACACGTACAAGTAAAGTAGACAATGTAGGCTTAAGGATAAGCAAGAGTTTCGAGTGGACAGAGAGCGATGAGCCCCCAAACCCTTTTAACACCCTCCATTGTCCTCTCATAGTTTACAATCTTGTTATCTTTTGCCAAGGCATCTCGTGCCCACATACGTAGCAGGACCCCCAAATTTATATATGTCTGTATGTATGTACGTGTGTGTGCGTGTGTGTGTGTGTGTGGGTGGCATATACCGCATCTTTCAAGGCAATTAAAATCCTTGAAGGCAAGTTGATGTCATTTTGCCCTTTTTCGGTTATTTGCTGGCATTGTTATCGCCCTTGGCTTCGGATGATTATATGGTGTTTGAGGATCGTATATTTAACATATTTTGCCTAAAATTCACTTTACTTGCAGTTAATTTTGTAAGAAAATTACTGCCAAGTTTTGCTACCCAGCAAAATTGCGGCACTGTAGGCGGGCTAATAGTTTCACTTATTCTTTACCTTCAACTAGAAATTATGTTCAAACACGTTTTAGTTTTCGACACTGTCTGATATTTGCTTACAAAAGGAATGCTAAATACGTCCGAAACTCAAGTTGGGAGTGTGCCTCTGTTATATCTCCACCTTCGCACAGTTACATAAACAAACCCAAGAACTTTGCCGAGTAATTGGAAAGATTTGCATTCTCCTTCACTATTTGACCCACGCTATGGACTCGTTCAGCTCTCTGTTGAGTCTATAGAATATGAAAGGTATGATTCACAATATTGTTGGAGAGTATTTGCATTCGAAGCTCGAAATACCATCAGCCAATAGAACTCGCTCTAAATCGAGGTAGTCTATTATGCAATGCAGAGCCAAGTTGAAATATATTTTGACACGATAGATCAGTATGGCATGCACATTCGGATTTACCTGATTGATCCATCAATTCAATTTAATCGTTAATCCGCTTTATTCACTGCCTATACCTATCTGTAAGAATTTTGGTCTTCTGCAGCGCATACATATGTTTTTTATCCTCATATTTTGCACATTTGCAGAAGTAAGTCGCATTAGGACGCTGATGATATGAAGTCAATAGCAAATCAACCAGACAACCCCTCGTCTGGCAGAGCCCGGACCATGGTAATCGAATCCGACCAGCAGCCGAGAACACCCAGCAAATCCCATAAACAGCAGTTCAATGATATAGAAAAATAGATAACGTAAAAAATTTGCAAGCAACAGCATGGCAAGGAATCGCAACATGGTGAGAGAGAGGGAAAAAAAGTGGAAATAAAAATAAGAAGCGTGTCAAAAAATCAACTTTAAACTAAGCCGCAAAAACACTCAAACGGAGCGTCGTCAAGTGAATAATGGGCAAATCCGCAAAGTAAATATGACACATCGCAAAATGGCATTCGGCGATAAAAGGAGAACACGCCTTGTGACAGTCGCATATCCACATTTCCGCATATCCACATATCCACATATCCAATAGAAAGGTGTTTCACGCGTCTTTCCAGTAAGGGGTTACAGTGCACTCCACGCTTATTCAATTTCACCCCCCTAACGATGAGTATCAATAAAAAAATTGCTCCGCTGGGCATACGCTTCGCCCAAAGTATGTTGATAAGGTCGAGTGGGGTTCGTATTCGTATAAATATACCCACAAATATTTTGGGTCTTAAGAGTCAAGTCAAAGGAAAGTGAAGCGCAAATGTAGCATATATTATATACATTTCAGACTATGGGAGCTTCGACTCGCTCTCTTTGTTTTGCAATTTATGACGTTTTAACATTAAATCTTTATATGCGAGAGCATTCGATGTGCATTAAAATTCAATAATCATAAAAAAAACAAAGTCGCAATAACTGTCATCAATTAACCCTTTACTTCAATCGAATGGACTTACTGTGTAATCTCAGGCACTCAGCCTCTGTCACAGTCACGAAGAAAATCACAGTCACTGTCACAGTTACATTTACAATCAAAGGTAAAATCAAGGTCTCAGTCACAGCCAAAATTACAGTCGCAGTGTTAGTCACAATCACAACCAAAGTCACATCCTTAGTCAAAGCCTCATCCTCCCAGTCACAACCTAGTCACAATCACAGTCGCACAATCACAGACACAGTCAATAACCACAAAGTTGTCCGCTAGCTTTCTATGCACGCAATATTAACGTCACATAAATCTTGGCAACACTACTACTAAGTCGCTATTAAGTGAAATTGACCACATATTTTATCTTATACGCACACACACGCAGACCGAGTCCAGACTTTCGATGCTGTGCCTATGGGCGGGCAGAGGGTTGGTTAGATGGGTGGGCCAGTAATTGGTGAGACAGGCGCATAAAACAATCTGCGAGTAAAATATATGAGACCTGTAACAGGACACATGAAATTAACTAACTGAAATACCAACAAAAAATTAAATATAAAAAAGCATATATACATACATACATACATATAATAACTCGTACATGCATGTGTTTGGCTTGAAGCAACTAGAGTTAAATTTCGTAGATGTCAGTAAATTGTCGTCCAGCAGCAAATAATTGTGCTACATCATGTGCACATGTGCATAGTATAACAACCGCAAAAACTGTTATAACGCTTAGCACAAAGTACTACGCACATGAGTTTCACAGCAGCCAGCTTATTATCAGCTTGGAGTAAAATATACGAGACTTCTAACTGAAATAGCCAGAAGATATAACTGTAATTGAGTGCATATCGTAAACAAGCCAAACAAATGGGCCGCTTTGCGTTCCATAGCAGCTAGTTAATTTTTGGTAACCAAGTAAAGGCGCTTCCAAATCAATAACAATGCGTTAACATGACACTTTTAAATTTTCTTTCATGATTATTAAAAAGACTAAGAATGTATAAAATGTACCTATACAATCTGAAACTTTAAGCAAAAACTAACTAAATATATAAACATAAACATAAATTAAAGAAAAAAGAGTTCCGTAGACCAATTTTATATATCGATATCAACTATGTTATTTTTTCATTTTAAATTGTAAAATTTACTCGAACTTATCGGTGCTTGGCTCAATTGGCACTTTTGGTATTGGAAAATGTTAACTTTTCTGGGTGGCCACAAATTATTAGTGTTGCTTAGAACATACTTAAAAAGCCGTAAGCAAGTGACGTGTAAGTCGGCGATTACAGCTAGCGAGTCTATTCCATAGTTCTAAGAAATTAGTATTGAAGTAAAGTCAACTAGATATAGTACAACAAGAACCACTCCAATAATGCAGTTAATACATGCATGTAAGTATCTAATTCAGAACTAAAGCAACTTTGAGCGCATACTCTTACTTACGTGTATTAATTTTGTTGTATATAATTTCGTACGCCCCCTTTAGTTGTTAGCATATTTTTGCTATTTTTATGCGAAGCGAATGCATTTTATTCACCCTCCGATAATGTCGTGGAGCTAACGCCATCCAACTTCAATCGCGAGGTGCTGCAAAGCGATGCCATCTGGGTTGTTGAATTCTATGCGCCTTGGTGCGGACACTGCCAGAGTCTGGTGCCGGAATACAAGAAATTGGCTGGTGCAGTCAAGGGCGTGATTAAAGTTGGCTCGGTTAACGCCGACGAGCATTCGGAATTGGGCGGCAAATACAACGTACGTGGCTTTCCCACAATCAAAATCTTTGGCGCCAACAAACAGACACCGACCGATTACAATGGCCAGCGCACAGCCAATGCGATTGCCGAAGCAGCTCTCGCTGAGGCCAAGAAGAAGGTTCAAGCAGCATTCGGGGGCGGTGGCGGAAGCAAGAGTGGCTCATCGAGCTCCGGCGATGACGTCATCGAGCTAACTGAAGATAACTTTGACAAACTGGTTCTCAACTCTGACGATATTTGGCTAGTGGAATTCTTTGCGCCCTGGTGTGGTCATTGCAAGAATCTGGCTCCAGAGTGGGCCAAGGCGGCGAAGGAGCTGAAGGGCAAAGTGAAGCTTGGCGCTCTAGATGCCACGGCGCATCAGAGCAAGGCAGCTGAGTACAATGTGCGTGGCTATCCAACAATCAAGTTCTTCCCAGCCGGCTCGAAGCGCGCCAGTGACGCTGAGGAGTACAATGGCGGACGTACTGCCTCCGACATAATTAGTTGGGCCAATGACAAGCACACTGAAAATGTACCTCCGCCAGAACTCATTGAGATTACGGACGAGACCACGTTTAACACTGCATGCGAGGGCAAGCCCTTATGCGTTGTCTCTGTGCTGCCTCATATTCTGGACTGCGATGCCAACTGCCGCAACAAATTCCTGGACACCTTGCGTACATTGGGCGAGAAGTTCAAGCAGAAGCTATGGGGCTGGGCCTGGGCTGAGGGTGGCCAACAGATGGCACTGGAAGAGGCCTTGGAAGTGGGCGGCTTTGGCTATCCGGCCATGGCAGTTGTGAACTTTAAGAAGATGAAGTTTTCGGTCCTTAAGGGCTCCTTTTCCAAGGACGGCATCAATGAATTCCTACGCGACATATCCTACGGACGTGGCCAAACATCCCCGGTGCGCGGCGCAAAGAAACCAAAGATCGTTAGCGTCGATCCTTGGGATGGCAAAAACGGGGAGCTGCCCACAGAAGAAGACATCGATCTAAGCGATATTAACTTGGATGATGAGGTCAAGGATGAACTGTAATAACTTAACACCAAAAACCAGAAAGAAAAAGCTCAACTTTTCCTCAATTTTTAGTTGAACTAATCTTTACTAATACTAAGTTTGACTGCTTAACTAAATATTAGCATTTTCTACTATTTGTAAAAAACAACAAACAAAAGGAAACAAAAAAAAGTACGCCAAGCAAAAGAATAAACTTTCCATAATTAAAAAGCGTTCGTGTTGGAAGAAATTTTTATTAAACTAGAATATATCAAGTAAAATATGTATATAAGTCAAAAAATATGTGACTAATGATGAAAATGGAGATGGTTATGTATAAAATCTTTAAAGAATTGGCACTATGCTAAAGATGTATAATTAAAGAACGGATTAAGTACACATATTTGTATGTAGGGCATTTTAAGTACAATCTGTATAGAAGATCTACTTTTTTCTTATGGCTATTTGTAAAGAATATCCAAAAATAAGTCTCTGTCACAATCTCTTTAGTTGGTAAAAAGATATCTTGAGCATAATTTCCGAGCTTTAGTAAGTGCAAACATTAATGAGCACTACCTGATATACCTGTATATATATCATATAAAAGTCAATAGCTTAGGCAAGTTGATGATGATGCTTCTGGACAACCGGATAATTCTCTATCGATTGTATTGAACGGGATGTGGCTGCCGTAATTGTGGATGATACGTCCATAAATCGATACTTTTTATCATCGCGACACAAGAACGGATAACACATGATGCCATAGTAAAACACTAAAGATACTACAATGATCGAAAATATAATGGCAATGATGCCGAACGTTGAAAAACTCGACTTGCTATCCAAATATTCCTTAGCCGTTAATGGAGCTGGA
This sequence comes from Drosophila arizonae, assembly GCF_054131065.1. NCBI lineage: Eukaryota > Metazoa > Arthropoda > Insecta > Diptera > Drosophilidae > Drosophila > Drosophila arizonae. The sequence goes on along the minus strand of NC_142923.1, from coordinate 16,838,498 downwards.
CTACTTGTCGTTGGCGTTGGTGTTGTTGTTCCACGCTTTAATCCACGACGATAGCTGTCCACGTTGGAAATAAGACAACTGGAGGCTGTAGGATGCGAAAGATAAATTAAAATATTTACAAAATATGCAGGTGAAATATTTTTATTTTGTATATTTTTGTTTAGAACAGACAAACAAACCTATAACAAGCAAACACATGAAATACACGTTTCTTTGATGGAACATATTTAACAAATTTATTTTGAGCAATATTAGTAAATTAAGAATGGACGCAGACGCAGATGCAGATGCAGACAGAACAGCGATAAAGCAACCGTAAACAAGGAAAACTGGTATATTTTTGTAGTATTCGTTAGTATCGATACTTTTTTATTTGCGAGTTGCAACCAGCGATACTTGTGCCATCGTCAGCGATACCAATCGTTATCGACAGTCTCATTGAACCAAGAGTTATTGTGCTAGTTGAGTTTGTGTGTGCACTTAATTTTTAGAAATTGTTATAAAATCATTGGACAAATTAACAATAAAAAATCAGAATCTATCTTCCTTCTTCGGGAAGAAGAGGAACAGACAGTTTTGATTTGAAAATGGACGACACCATTTTTGTCTGAAATAAAAAAGCAAAAAAAAAAGTGACGCGACGACGACGCTAATTTATAGCTGTTTTGCCGTGTAATTCGCATAAGCAACAGCAAGTTTTTCAATTCGCCACAAATAAGCCATTTTTCTAGAACTTTAACGTAATCGGAGAAATAAATACAATGCAAAGTATGCGACAAAAAAAGGTACAGTGAACATTTTCTTGCTTGTCAATTCGATTGTCGGCAGTAAACGGCAGCACAAAGCGGGCTCAAAAAGAAGCACAAACACAAAGTGAACAGCAAAGAAACGAAGCAACAACAAAAGGAAAGAGAAACGCTATTTGGTTGGCAGTAGTGGTGGACGTATGCTTGTGAGTACATGAGTTTGTGTGTGTGTATGTATATATTTACATATATATTTTGTGTGTGTATGTGTATGTGTATGTGTTTAGTTTATGAATATAAACAGTAACATTTTTTTACAAATTTAGATCAGTAAATGCTGGAAAAATGTCACATTTGCCATTGGATGCGAGGGCTATACTTCAGCACCTAAATGAATTGGGCTATAGAAATATATCTGCCGAACAACTACGTGAATTTTTAAAAGGTAAGCCCATTCTCAGAAACAAATAAGACAGCACAGTTCCCGCCATTGCATATAGTGCTTGTGTATATGTATATAGTTACATTTATATATATATATATATATGTATATGTTGTGTGTGTGTTGGTTGGTGTCTGTGTGTGAGTGAATGCAATGAACACTTCAAAATGTTATTTGAATTGTAGCATGTTTTGTTGTTTTCGTTAATTTTTATGAACGATTCGTCACCATTTTTCGTATTTTCTCGTTAAAATATAAGAGAATAAATGACGATGACAAAAGTTCGTAGCTGTGTATCACGAAAAATGAGCGAGTATTACTCGTAATTTGTAAATAACACAAATAACGAAAACAATTTTTGCTAAAGCGCCCTGTCTACCTAAAACGCTTTTAAGCATACACATCCACACGCGTAAATACTCGGCTGTGTTTGTGTACATAAAAATGTATGCATGTATGTATGTATGTATGTATATTCTATTGTATACGTTTAGAGCAAGGCATGTTTCGACTGAGGCGACAGCAAAACCAAAAGTTGTTGGGCTCACCGCTTGCCGCAATGCTGGCGCTGTCGTTGTAGCTGTAGCTGTAGCTGCATGTTTGTGCGTGCTAGGTTTGTGTGCGTATTTTAAATGAGTGTCGAAGTTTCTTTACGGCATACAAAACATGTAAAGCGTGCATACACCTACATAGATATATGTATGTATATGTGTGTATTATATGTGTATACTATGTATTTTATATACATACATACTTGCATGCGTTTTAAAGTGGTTATTAACATTTGTTTAGCACCTTTATTTACTTTACATCAATATGTGCATGCGCCTGTGGACGCGCATTGCAACTGTACATACAGACACACACACACATGCATGTTATTTTTTGTTTGTTTATGAAAAAAATACCATGTTTTCTATTGTTTGTTGTGTTCGTTCTCTTTGCTAAGTTAAAAATTAACATTATATTTTGTGTGTCGATAATCAAATGCACAATTTGTAGTTATTTGATTAAAAACGGACAAAACCGCTATTCATCGATTGCATTCCTTTTTTTTTTTTATGATTTATCAATTACATTGAATATTTGTATATACAACTGTTTCATTTTAAACAGCTGCTAGAATATATACGGATACTAATACTCTCCATGCGGTCGTATTCCGTTCGTGAATCGGTTCGCATTCAACCCTGCACACGTTTCAAAATTGTGCGGCATATGCATACATGTGTATGTGTTCATTAGTACACCAAATAAAAAATAAATCGAGCCCCCTATACTCTACGTCGACAACCGAAAAACTGAATAGCAAATGGAAATAAAAGTTGTCTTGTTTGGTTCAAATGAATTCATTTGAACTGTTCATTGAAATGCTCTGCTGAACTTGCTTGTTTTCTACTTTTCTTTTTTTTTCTGTTTTACATCGATACTGGATGTCATAGCCAATAAATTAATCGGACATTTATATACATGCGTAGACTAGTTCATTACTTAAATCATATTCGTTCGTCTGTCCGTATTAACGTATTTTGAGATCTAAAATATAATTAATATGTGAGCTGCAGCACATTTAAAACAAAACATCGATAAGATTTTCGTTTCGATGGCATCGATATTAAACACACGAAATCCTGCGTTAGATGGTTATATTTTTAAAGTTCCTGGACTTTATTTTTTAATTTATTAAACCTTTTAAATATGCAAATTATATTAAATTACTAAAGTCCTAAAAGTTATTTTAACAATACTCAATAACATATAGTTTTTATTTGTGTATAATTTCGCACATATTTGTAACACTTGCTCCACTGTAACCATTCTGAAGTTGAGCCTCAACGTTGAACCTCAGACTCTAATCCAACTTAGTTAGAATACGTCGCTGGCTCGACGGCTTTTACAAATCTACCATTATTTCCAATACAAATTATAAACAGGCTAATTTTATTAAATTATAAACTTATTTTTATACTATACGAAATTATTTATTTAATTATTACAACACACAATTATTTCAATGTAAATATATAATATACACATATATATATATATTATTTTGAAGATGCTGTTGGATAGTGCTGTGTCAGTTGGTTGGTGGCTGCTGCTCCTATATAGAGCATTTAAAATTAACTAATTCATTTCAATTTATTTGTATCTAATTCTTGGTCCTTCGCATCGCAACAACAAATACAGCATATTTGCGCCTAAAGGTATGCAACCACAGTCGGATAAGCAAAGTGCTACCAAAAGCAAACTCGCAACAGCAAGAGCAAGTCCTCAACAACAACAACAACAGCAGCAGCAGCCCCAGCCAGAGCTTCAGCAGCAGCCTCATCACCGTTCCAAAGTAAAGGTCATTAAGAGCAAGCGGCCACTTTGCCACTTTAAGTTTTACTTGGATATTTGCGATCATCAACTAGCCAAGCGCATTGAGGCGGATATCAAGGCGCTTGGAGGCACACTTGAATTCTTCCTCAACGACAGTATTACCCATTTCATTACCGATAAGGAAAACGGCTCGTCTCTTGGAATATCTGAAGCTCGTAGGAGCACACGTAGCCAGCCGGTTACTCCTTTAACACAGCCTGCATCTAATAGCCCTCATACACCCAATACACCCACAGCAAATATTCATGAAGACAGCAATGGCCTACAGCGCAGGACTCGGCAAACGCGCGCCGATGCTATTCTGAGTCGTGTGCGCGGAGTACAACAAATAACACCAATTGCAACTGAGGCCCATTCCATTCAACGACAGCAACAACAGCAACAACAGCACCAGCAAAGAATTTCTCAAAATTCTGGCAAGCTAACTCTTGCTACGTACACCATCTGGCAGACTGAGCATGCGTTACGTTTTTTTCAGCGTATACAGACCGAATTACGGCAGTATTTAAAGGGAACAGGATCTGGAACATCAAGTGGACCCCAAGCAGCAGGAAGATCTAATATCCACCTGAAGGGCAATTATATCAAGATCGAGTCAATAAAACACAATCACCGACCATACTATCATCTATTGAAGGAACCCGACGAGTGGCCTAAAATTGATTTATGCAGCGAGGACAGTGCCTTTCGTTTGCAGACCAAGGCTTATATGCAAAGTATGACACGTAGGTCGATTGGCTCACGGACCTCGCAACGTCAACAAGATCAACAAGATCAGCGGCATCCACAGTCGGTGCCATTGCAACACGCCGCTGTTCAAGCACTCAAAAAGCAATCAGCTTCTGTACATACTCCAGACAGTCCCAGATCGCATTGCAGAGAGTTAAAGGAATCCAGCGATAAGCAGTGCGGTGTATGCGAAATTTGCAAGATCGAGTACGATACGTTAACAACACATTTGCAAAGCAAGGAGCACGATTTATTTGCTAAAAACGTACAAAACTTTCTGGCACTCGATACGCTTATTCAAGTATCGGCAAGTGTCACCGATTTTCTTAAAAGAGAGCAGCAGAAGCAATATAATCATTCAAGGAAGGAGAAGGAACAAACTGCCGCAGATACAAATAGCGACATGGAAGTTGATGAGCTTCTCAACAGTAGCACCATTGGCCACAACACAAAGTCATCCAATCAATCAGATTCAATCGCAGCTCAGCAAAATAGCAATAATAATAGGCAACGCCCATCTCCAGCGCTACGTGAAAAATCTAAGCGCATTACTAAGGGCAAGCATTCTTCAGAAAAATTCAGAGCCACGGGAAATACATCACCCAGTCCACAAACTTCATCGCCTACTAAAAAACCTACAGCAACCTGTAGCCTTCTCGAGCTGCAGCGTGTCGAGGAAACTGTCAACAATGCAACAATAGCTGCTGCAACTCCATCAAATCCAACAAGGCGTAAAACGCAAAATTCAGTTTTGTCGCCACCAATTCGAGCGATGCTCCCACCATCATCACTCTACAAGGTGGTAGAAGCTAACGATGCAGTAGCCTCGTCTCCGCGAATCAGGCGTGGTAATACCAATGTCTCTGGCAATGCGGTAGACTCTCCATCGCTGATTGTTAAGTTCCAAAAAGTGCGTCAATCCGAACTACAGCGACTTAATGGCGAAGCGGAAAATTTTATGTTTCCACGAACAACAATACGCAGTAGTAGCGAACTTCCCACAGATGTAGATCGTCAAACAACGTCGGATGCGCGCGGTCACCAGAGCAATTCATCGCCTAGCTCGCACAGTACTAGCGAGGTGGAGGTACCCGGTTTAACCACGCCAAAAAAGCTGCATGGTCGAGCCACTGCCGTGGGTAGAAGAAGGAAAAGGCCGCCGCCATCGCAGGTGCAGACTGCATTGACCCAGCTGCAGCGCCAGTTATCAACAGGTAGCAGCAGTAGTAATGGGGGTACTGGTGATCAGCCACAGCAGCAGCACCAGCACCAGCAGCGCTTTCCAAACGCCCCCATCCAGCCAGATTTGCAACCGCAATTGCTAAGCCAAAAACAGTCAACGGCTACACGAAAGAGCAGCCGTATGGCTACTGCTATTGTAACAGCAGCCACAACAAGCAGTCAATTGCAGTTACGCCGACGGACAGAGTCTACGGTCACGGTAAGGCGCGGTGGCAACATGGAGGATCGGGTGGGGGATAACACTAAATTAAAAAAGACCGAAACACCCCAGGAATCGGATGATCTAGAAGACGAAGAATCAAATGATGAGTCAAGCTCCTCGGGCAGCGATGAAGACTATGTGGCAAACGGTAAACTACGTAGAACTATGCCTGTAACAAATCGCTTGGATACGAGAGAAGAGCGCGCGGCGCGACGTCTATCCCGGCTGACAATTAGTATCAATCGGACCACTGGTGAAAAACTTCAACACTTAGTGCCGTCGCCACCAGAGAATAAGGTGACACCAACACGAAAGGGCAGTAGAGGTCGAAGGCCTTCAATAGCAAAATCGAAACAGTCTAAGCAGCAAACTACTCCACCAGCATCGACGAAGAAAACATTGGCAACGGAACTGATCTTTGATTGCAGCAAGAGTGAGCGACTGAAGAAGCTGCGCTACGCATTTGAGAAGACACCTGAAACGGATTTATGGCATCGCGTGTTTCAACGACAGGACGACTGTGAGGAGCACTATTACAGTTACTATGGATCTACGAAATACCGTAAATTACCATACGAGCTAGGTCCAATACCCATGGAGCGCACAAGTGCTCACAGCTGCACGATATGCCGGGGTCAGCCGGAGCCTGAAGAAGATTTTAAAGTGGAGTCACTTAGACCTATTAAGCTAGAGCGTAATCGCGATTTAGAAACCGAACAAGTCGCTGTCCAGTCTGACAGTAATCAGACAGCCGCAACAACAACATCTACAGCAACAACATCTATGTATAGACACAAAAAGATGCATCTCCTGCAACGCTATCAGCAAGAGCAGCAACAACAGACTTTAAGCACTGCCATACCGTTAGCGAAATGTGATAGCAAAGCCAGCACGCCGGAGTTGCTGGAACGTGAGTTTGCTTCACTAAGTGAGAGCGCCCAGGTAGTGGAGAGAGTACGTGCTGCATCCACACAAAGCAATTCAAGCAGTAGCTGCAGTAATAGTCAAAATAGCAACGTCACTTGTCGTAACAAGCAGCTTGCGAGAATTGCTGAGTTGCCGCCACGTAAATCACCAAGGGAGCACGCATCCACGCTGGCCTTGGTAAGTTGCATAATACGGCAGCGGCAAGATTCACTAAGCAAAACCAACTCGGAGGTGGATGAACCAGGACCAGCCGCTCCTGCGAGTGTAGTTGCTCCCATGCTAAAAATGCCACTGAAGCAGGAAACAGCTGTATTGAATTCGAATTCCCATAACACACGTTCACAAGCTGCCACGCCTGTAGAGGAACTGCGTTTTGCCACCGAAATAAGTGAGAACGTAAAACGCATGCGACGTGGACAGAACAAGTATGATACTTTGCCTTCGACGCCAGCATTAGTACCGGCACAAACACCCGCGCTAACCAGATGTCGCCGCCCGACAGCAGCAGCCGCCGCAGCAGCAAATGCTGCTAAATATTCTGGACGCCTCGGGCTTTCAGGCAGAGATGCAACCGCAAAAGTGCTGTTAAGTAAACGTAAACGCCGCCAGATATCAAGCACACCAGCTATGCGTCTGACCCAACAGCAGCCGACGGGGTCTGTATCTCTAGTTGCTGGTGTTCGTAAACTCCCAAGTAAAAAGGGAATACTTGAATATGAGATGGATAACAGTGCACTTAAGGCGCTGGATGCAAGCATTCAATATGCTAATCCAATCCTAGTATCCTGGAAAATTGATAAATATCTGGAACTGACAGGCAAAGAGTATGATTTTAGTTCGGAGGAACAGATGCCACTCTTACAAACAGCTGAGCATTACAATGAAGATGTGGATTTTCAGATGCGTTCAGATGCACGCACACCGCCGCCTACAGATTTTTGTTTTACCAGTGATTTTGATCTTTGCGATTTGTTAGCTGAAAGCTCTGGTAGCGGAGATGACGAAGACATATCTGTCGGGCGTTCTGGCTGCCGTCGAAATAGTAGAATGAATTTATATTGCAGCTATCAGCGTAAACGCAAATGTCTAAAATCAAATCGGACTGGTTGGCCCAGAGCACAAAGACGACGAGCAACGGCAATGTCAAATACAAAACAGCAGCCTGGTGAACGGTCCAGCTTTCGCAAATTAAGTATCGGGCAGTCTCAAGAAGCTCAAAAACTTAGAGATTTAAAGCAGGAACAGCTGGAAACTGAAGAGGAGCAAACGACAACCACGACGACGACCACAACTACCGATAAAGAAATTATCAAAGAACAAAATGATGATAAATATGAGGATGGAGGCGGTGGGGCAGGCAGCAATCGAGGAACTACGGATGGGTCAAAGCCAACTCGCCCGGCTACGGATATGACGCCTCCGGCCACAGATGTGGACGAACAAGTAGAAAGAGGGGATTATTCGGGCGATGAAGCAGCAGCAAGTGTGGACAATGAAAGTCAAGTCGATGATGACGATGACGAAACAATGGCCGACTCTATTGACCGATTGCATGCTGGAAAAATAGAAATCGAGGCCACCGATGCTGATGTTGAAGAAGATGATGGTGAAGACGACGATGATGATGTTTTTGAAGACGCTTTCGGTGGGGAAAACATTCAACATGAAAAACTAGACGTACAGAACTTCTCTCCGTCTTATGACGAAGATTCGGCAAAGAAACGTATTCGAGTAACCCCCGACTCGCCCGCCAATAACTCTGATGAAAATCATTCGCAGAAAAGGTCGTTGGTGACGTTACAAACTTCCAACGGATATCGCTTGAATGCCACATCTACACCAAGCACACAACAAACCCGCCAACAACAACAACGACGCACGCCGCAATTAAACGGAAGTCTGGGTAGCTGCATTTCACCCAGCGATAAATTGGGTGACCACTCGGACGTATTTACGGTGTCATCTGATGGTCTCGATACCGACATGGATTTGAGCAATACTCAAGCCGGTGACTCAATGGAGCATTGTTCGCATCAGAGATTGCAGCAGACAACACCCAAACGCAAGTTTGATCTCTCTAAGTATGCCCCTCCTAACAACGGCATGGCCGCAAGCAGCTGTGCCGCAGAGGCAGCTACTGCAGCGGTCAAATCGCTTGCCATATCGCAATTTCTAAAAAAGGAGGTGCGTGTTACATGCCGGCGACTTCGAGCGCCCTTTCGCCGCTTTCGATATCGTCGCTAATCATCACTATTATCATCATTTTGACATTTAACAAATCATCATTAGCTTAAATGCAAATTTGTAAATTCAGATGTACAGAGAAGAAGATCAAGAACATTGTTTATAAGGCTTATTACACAGTCCCTCCATTCGCAATTACAGTTTCGTTATTTTTTTGTATTTCTCTGTCAAAATCCCTACTACTATCCCTCCATCCTGCTATTGTACATTATTATAATATGGTCCATTCATTGTCATCGTTGCTCGAACTTTTTATAATTGCGCAGGTGCAGTTCCCCTGTCATTGATACCCTAAACACTCACACATTGTGCGTAATGATAATTAGCATAATTTAAACTACAATATCAGATAAATACGTAAAGTAAGATAAGTTTAATTTTAGCTTAGAACAAATTTAGTACTCTTTGAAGCACCTTAGATTGACTACCTAACTAAGGAATGAAATAACGAAAAGAAATGATGGATCAATGCAGACAAATTGCATAAGTAGAGCGTATAGAATTTAAACAAAAATAGAAATCATTTTATTTTGTTTCTACAACAATATCAACTTGATGCTCAAATTATGTATAACAAGAATATAAAACCAAAAGCAATTGTAAAAACTTAAAATCAAAGAGTACATTAAAATATATAATAAAAGCAAACCGACTGCATTTCATTAAAAACAAACAACAAATTTAATAAACTCAAATCACTTAAGTACAATTGTTCTAATTGAAACTTCTTTGATCTTATCCAGACTTGCGCAGGCTTATTAAATATGAAGAATGTATGGCGGCGAACCCCAAGGGGGACTATTTCAGCAGCCTTCATAAACGCGACACCATAAGCTCGCGCGCCAAGCTAGGCGACAAGGAAAAAGAGAATATACCTCCTCAGGTCATTAAAGACAAAGCGAAGCAACCGATAACCGATAAAAATAAAGAAGCCCGTGTCAGTGGGGGTAATGCTACGATTTCCAACTTGAGTTTGGCAGCCATGTTTCGTGAAAAGCTTTTGATAGATGAGCCAAAAGAGCCACCGAAATCTACGAAGCCTGTGAGTCGCAGTCGTAGTCGTAGCAAGACACTTAAGCCAAATTCATCGAAGGAAACCAACTTGAACAGCGGAGGGACGTGTAATATTCAGGACGCACGCGACGCTAAATTGCGTAAAACACGTCCGCGTAGCTCGAGTCGACATTCTATACAGGGTATGCTTTATACCACAATGTGACCAGTTTTATTTGATTTAAATTATTTTTTTTTTTAGGTCATAACCAGGATAAAAACAAGCTGAAGCATCCACGAAATGATCCAGTGGCTCTGTATCATTACTATCAAAATGAATGGTTCCACTTTCGTGACCAAATTCCAGGCGAAAACTCGCATACTGATTTGCGCTGGGAAATACGTCAGAAGCTCGACCATAAATAATGTGTTCATTAAAACTTAAGTCGAGCTGAAGTTTAAATGCAAAATAAAGTTGAAAATATCGTAAATTGCCAGACGTCTGTACGTCTTCTTCTTCTTTTTCTTAGAAGAAGTTATTTAAAAGTGTTTTGTGCATATTCACAAAGCATTTTAAGATTGGTCCGTTGGATTGCCGGATCGACGCTTTGTAAAAAGGTATCGTAAAAGGTATAGTAAAATTTAGAAGATTAGTCAATGTATTTATTTGTTGCAGAGAAGAAAAGACAAGAGGCGGCATGAGAATGTTTAAAAATAATAAAAAAAAATGCTTTATTTTACTTGCGGACATCAAACATACCTTGCGAAAAAAACACTACCTTTACAGTGGCGAACTAAATTATTAGCGCAGCAAGCAAGCTTTTTATTATTTTTTGCACATGATGATTATTATGATATATTCTTGAGATCAACTAAAATCTGAAAATAGTAGTTTA